>NC_051230.1:36772208-36919708 GCF_015220715.1 Pygocentrus nattereri
AACTCAGTGGTGCCTCTCATGTACCACAGATGAATAGGATAATCTGGGGCACCTTCATTTATCCTTTGAGGGATGTGAGTGAAACCAGAATTCTGAAGACCATGAATCATCTCTCTTCTGAATGAAAACTGGATTCTGGTGATCGGGTTTTCACTTCCCCTTTTGTACCACAGGAACACAGGCTTTTCTTCAGTATTCAGGTTTTTGTCAAGTTGGGAGAACTGCTCTTGTCTTAGACAACCCACTTTCATAGTGAAGGAGAAAGTCAAACTGAACAACAGGAGTTTCCAAAACTGGAATTTAAAGCTGATTCAAAGCTCCAGAGAAAAGGTGTCTCCTAACAACCACCTGGAACAGCTGTTTGACCCCAAAAATGCCCCATCAGATAAACAGCACTGAAAGCTTTGATCTCTGAGAGAGAGGAGAAGATCAAGCTGCTTCAGATCTGAAAACATCCACAGGGGTTTCTGTCCATCCTTCCACTGTGAGAAGACCACTCAGCGCTGTGGGTCTGAAAGGACGTGTAGCTGATCAAGAAGAACCTCACTGAGAAAAGGAGACGGACACACCAAACAAAGAAGCTGGACGATGGACTGACCGCCCCAGAGTCCAGACCTCAGCACCACTGAATGGGTTTGATCACTTCAGACATGATTTTTATGTTAAATTGAACTTTTCATAACAAAGATTAAAAAAAACTTCAGACTGGAAACTATAAAAGAAAAAGTGGTCCTCAGTACAAAAAGATGATGATGCTGATTTTTACAGACAGGTGATGAAGTTTAACAGTAACAGAATAAACTGAGAATTACTGTAAATTCATATCAGTCAATAACTGATAAGGTCAGATTAGAGAGATAAAGTCCATTTTTACATGCACTCTGATAAACAACCACTGCATCTATTCTGTTTCATCTAAAGACACATTACACTGTGATTCTGTGTTATATGAATGACTCCGCCCACAAAATAAACAACACAACACAGCTTGAGTCCTGCACTGCAGTTTTTCTGCCTTTACATATGATATTTTAATAAAATAATCACAGTCGCATCATTTTACCATCTTAAAAAGGTTCAATTCAGTGGTTGGAATATAAAGACTATACAGTTTGGCCAGTAGAGGGAGCTCTGCACTCACTGCTCCACTTCAAACTCTGCCTCCAAGCGCAGCCATTGGCTGACGAGCCACTGAGTGCTGTCGTGTTATTGGCTCCTTAAATTAGAATTAGGGTCATTATTTAATAACTGAAGAAACTCATAGATGGTCTTCATGTAAACATTCACTGACTGCCCACTTCATTAAGTCCACCTCCTCGTTTCTACACTCACTGTTCACTTTATCAGCTCCACTGACCGTATAGCTGCACTCTGTAGTTCTACAGTTACAGACTGTAGTCCATCTGTTTCTCTGATACTCTGTTACCCTGTTCTTCAGTGGTCAGGACCCCCATGGACCCTCACACTGTACTGCATCAATGTATATATATATATATATATATATATATATCTACACTTACGGCCATCTTTCCATTCCTTTATTTCTTCCTGCTATTAAATAATAAATCATTAAGATACTGAAGAAATAATTACCAATATACAAGATACAGCAGGAGAGGAGGCGGAGGGAACATTCGAAACACTCTGGTCCAATCAGAGCCTTTCACTGAGAACTTCTCCCCTCCTGGATCTAAAGACCACAGACTGTACAAGGACAGCATAGTTCCTCAGTGTGAGCCATCAGATTCTGGTTAATGGATAAAATATTTACTCTTCAGATTTTCACCTGTTAGTGACTCGAGACCTGAGTCGTCCCACATGAGGCCACGTGTGAACATGTTAAACGTAGAGCTTGTGTATCTCAGTATCAGGAGAGCTGGATCTGAACACACTCTGATCACAAACACAGCCACACTGCTTTTATAAAATACCGTTAGACACGGTGCATCACTGATACACTGACTGACGAAGCTCTGCAGGAACAGGAACCTTTAAACAAAGACCATCAAAAATCAAATCATGTTAAGCTGAGATTGAAAACTGTAAACCAGGATGAAATCCAGAATGAATTTAAGGGCATATATAAGCAGTGAGAGCTCACCCCTTTATCTCTCTCTAGAAGAGCCCAGGATCTCAGCCAGGACTCTCCCAGAACCCCCTGCTTCCAAATAAGACCCCCACTCACTAATCAGTCCTACTGTACATGGCCTCACTTCCATAATAATTTTTTCATATATTTTCATTAGAAATTCTCCACAATAACCCCTAAAGCACCTCCACCATTCCCACCGTTCCAGGCTCTGGATCAGGATCTGTGTTGGGATAATTTTGTTCTTCTGGGAACAGATTCCATAAAACAACACACAACCATTTTTAAACTAATCCATCGTTCTCTTTGTATCTTCCATTTGATTTCTTTTACATTCTCGCCTTATTAACTGACAGATAAATGCTCATAAATAAACAGTAATCAGTTTGAATAATAACACACTATATGTTATTAACATATTATTGTGAGCAGAACAGAAACACACACACGGAAAATGAAGCATTAACTACAATATTTTAATCTGAATTTAATGCTGTGAAGTTTCTGTGTCTTTATTATCAGTCTGAAGTTTAGACCCACCTGCCTGATCATCTGTTCTTCATGATATCAAACACATTCTGAGCTAAAGCTTCATGATTAAGGCCTGAAATCTGTTTCTGAGACAAACATCCAAAGTATAACTGAGATTTCTCAGTATGGTGTGATCATGTGGTGCATCTTCTTCTGGAAAATCTAATTATATCAGGTGGCTCCTCACGAAAGGGGCGGGGCTATAAAGTTGTTATATTGTTATGATTAAAGCTGATTTATGATTATGAGAAAAGTTTTTCTACTTACAGCCAATGTTGTTCTTTAACTCTTAAGGCTCCTGATAGCTGTGACATTTCATAATATCAGCACAAATGAGGGAGAGAGAGTTTTACACCGACCCTGAACACCGAGCGACGTCACTGACAGAGGAACACCTAGAAAGATCACATTCAGCATAACTTACATTTCATATCAGCTTTTAAGGCAGTATAAGGTTTTAGCCTTAATCACACAGCATTGACCTCCTGCCTTGGACCAAATCATCTGCAGAAGACACACAACCTGACGTGCTGACACTGAGTCCTTCTACAGAAGCAGCAGGGTGCAGATATTTTCTGTGGAGGTGTGAAAAGAAGTGAGATTAGATCTGCCTCTGTGGTTTATCCTCATTTACTGAAATAGAACCTTCAACTTCTTGTAGAAGAACAGCTTCTGTCCTGAACATCGAGTCCACCCCTGAAGGGCACATGATCTCACAGTGGTTTTAAAGTATGATGTTCCAAAGTGCATATTTAGTAAAGTTTTACTGGTCACAGCCGTGAGCTTTACTCTGTCTGCTCTGATCTGCTGTTCTGAGATATAATCCACTGTCAGATGATGAATGTTTGAGATGTCTCATCAGAAGATCAGTACCAGTCTGTACTGAAATTAAGGAAGATCCTTATCTAAACTCCTTCATCTTTATTTGACTGGATCGTTCTTCTCTAACATTGTGGTGTCACGTCAGCAGGATCCTAATTTTTCTTCAGCAAATTTCACTCTGGGCTCGGATATAAGCAAGCCAAAGTAGGGATTGATTGGATCTGGGAGTAACTCCACCCTACAGTCCAGTCCAGAAGAGAAAACAGCTGAGAAGAACAGCCCAGAGAGGCCAAACACATTTTATATATCCTAACAGAGTTAAAAGAACCAGGAGCTGATATGGCCTCATTAAAGACACTCACTGTGGAGATCATCCACATGACACAGTGCATCTGTAGCCCAGTAGCCTGCTGATATCCCAAAAACAAGCCCCACAACCATGAAAAGACCATCTGATAGAGACGTCCAGCATCATGCCACCATTGATGGTCCAGTCTGTGGCTCCCAAGGAACCCAAACATTGTAGGATACGGGTTCTCAGCTGTGTACTATTGATGAACTGAGGAAGAGAGAGCACTGACCCAAAGAGCCTTTGTGCAGGTCGAGTGCTGAGGGCACACTCAGCCTTTCAAAGACGACACTGCACTCCTATTTGAGCCTGAGGTAAATCCCCAGTGGACAGAAGGTCTTGACCTCTACAAAACACTTGGTCATCTGAGTAAAGCAGCTTCCACACATAATCATTTTATCAAAAACCACTGATCATGACATCACACCAGCAGAGGAAACCCCATTTGGCACAGTTCAGCCGTTAGAGCAGCATTTCTATCAGTATTTTGGAGAGAGCTGCCCTAAGGTCACCTGCTGCTGGTCACCATGTCCAAGTCCAAAGAGGCAGGAGCACCAGTGTCAATCATGATGTCTGGGGTCCTCCTGTTGATTTAAAACCCTCTTAATCTACAATGAATCATTTCACTGAAAGACACTAAACAAGGCACAGGCACTAACATGTCTGAGCCACACCCTACTTAGTGGCCCTGATACTACAAGACTGGACTGAGATGTCCAGCTCCTCTTATTCCTCCCTGTCTTGTGTGTCAGTCGTAGACTCTGTATTGATTATAGAGTTTTAAACAGATAAAAACATCCAATCATCAGCCAATATCCAGATATTATGGACCGTTTCAGTGGAAAGTCCTGTTTTTCACTGCTAAACCAGGTCAAAGGCCAACAGCAGGACTTTATGTCCAAAGAGATCAGACGCTGACCGCTTTAGTGACTCTGTGGGGTCTTTATCAGGGGACCACAGAGATCAAATATCCATTGATGATGGAACATCATCATCAAGATAATTAGTTTCATCTTCCTGTGTGTTGTATTGAGTCCTTCATCATCTTTTGTTGTCCTGAGTCTATCATCATCAACATCATTATCATAATCATCATCATCATCCTCTTGTGTGTTGTCACGAGTCCATTATCATCATCATCATCATCATCATGTGTGTTGTCCTGACGCCATCATGAACATCACGTGTGTTGTTTTGAGTCCATCATCATCATCATCTTTATCATATGTGTTGTTCTGGCTCTGTCATTATCATCATCATCATCATCATCTTCATCATGTGTGTTGTTCTGAGTCTATCATCATCATAATCATCATCATCATCCTTTTCATCATGTGTTGTCCTAATTCCAACATCATCATCATAATGTATCTTGTCCTGAGTCCATTAACATCATCATCATTATCATGTTTTTGTTGTAAATCAACATCATATGTTTTGACCTGAGATCATCATAATCATTGTCATCTTCATCAACATCATCATCATCATCATTGTTACCATGTTTTTTTTTGTTCATCAACATCCCATCAATATCATATGGCTTGTCCTAATTCCATCAACATCATCATCATCATCATCATCATCATCATCATGTGTGTTGTCCTGAGTCCATTATCATCATCATCATCATTCTCATCATGCGTCTTCTCCTGATGTCATCATGATCATCATGTGTGTTGTTCTGAGTCCATCATGAACATCATCATGTTTGTTGTGAGTCCATCATCCATATCATGTGTGTTGTTTTGAGTCCGTCATCATCATCAACATTTTTTTTTCTTCGTCCATCACCATCATCATCATTTGTGTGGACCTGACTCCGTCATCTTCATGTGTGTTGTTCTGAGTCCATCATTACCATCATCATCATAATTTTAATCATGATCATCATCTTCTTCATCATAATCATGATCATCAGTCCACCATCATTATTATCCTGATAATCATCATCATCATCATCTGTGTTGTGATGAAGAAGATGATGGTCATGATTAAAATTATGATGATGATGGTAATGATGGACTCAGAAAAACACACATGATGATGATGATGGACTCAGAACAACACACATGATGATGATGAGTCCATCCTCATCATCATGTGTGTTGCTCTGAGTCCATCATCCTCATCATGTGTTGTTTTGAGTCCATCATCATCATACGTGTTGTCCTGAGTCCATCATCCTCAGCATGTGTTGTCCTGAGTCCATCATCCTCAGCATGTGTTGTCCTGAGTCCATCATCATCATCATGTGTGTTTTTCTGAGTTCATCAACATCTTTCAAAGACTCCTCAGGAAAATCCTCTGTCTTCCACCATTCAGCAATAATACTTTCTCTAGATAGACAATGCACTTTTTGTAAGTGGCTCTGCATTAGAGCATCTGCTAAATGCTGTAAATGTAAGTTTAATACACACCTGAGGGCAGACATCCCAAAATGTTTATGTTCCTTTGCCATTAACAAGGCACTGTATCTCCACTAATGATATTAGAGTGGATTTCAGATTTACAGGACTTTTCCTATAGGTATTGTACCCATGTGACCTTGGTGTGCAAGTTCAGTCCCTTTTATGCTCAGTCCAGTGCTGCACCTGGCAGGTGCTTGAGTTTTTATTCTACAGGATCAAAACTGTTTTAGTCTTTAGTTTCTGTACCTTAATCCACACATTCACTGTTTTACAGGTTAACTTGGCTAGAGCTCCAGAATGAGGTACAAACTGGGCAATAATCACGTAATGCTGGACAGGTTCTCTATCAAACGGTCTTTTCATGGATTGGGGGCTTGCTTTGGTCTTGTCAGCAGGCTACTGCAGATGTATTGTTTCCTTCATGTGGACATTTTCCAAAATAAATGTCATCATGAAGCCATATCAACTCTTAGTTCTTTTTTATTTTGTTAGGACAGTCAAGCACAGCTTTGATGTTATTGCTTTACAAAGTATTTCTTCTCAGCTGTTGTCTCTCCAGAATTGACAATCTCTCCAGCATGGACAACAGCAGGTTGTTGTAAATCAAGCTTCCTCCTTTTCTGTCTTCCTGACTCTTCAGCACACGATAAGTTCAGCTTTTCTAGCAGTGGCCCGTCTGTTGTCATTGATATCCATTGTGATGCTGTCATACTGGAGGCCAGTGAATACACTGTGTAAGAACATGCTCTGGACTATGTTGGGGCATAATGAAGGCCTGACTCCACTTCATATGAGGCAAACAGAACGTTCAGTTGCAGATCTATGACACTCATGAGGAACTTTTGGGCGCTCCTCACTACTCTGAGCCTCAGAGGTGAATTGATTGTAGAGTTCTGTGTCACCTTTTTAGGTAGGAAGAGCTCAAGATTCACCTGAGCAGCCTCTACTCAGCCCATTTCCAACCTAGTGTGCTAAGCTGTTGAATGTGAAATGTGTTTTTAATCTTGTTTGCCAATTTGGCCAGGATATTTCTGACTTTAGCACATCGGGTTATATATCCTTGTCAGATTATTTTGAGCAAGGCAGAAAGCTCATGTAGTTTGTTTTAAGCTAAATATGCGAGAAGTGTAAAGACAAAGTTTAGCTCATCAGAAAGTAAAATGGATAATATCCAGTGACTTTATACCATGTACAGGTGTAGGCATACAGCAGACTGATAAGGGTCTCTTTCCTATTTGACCTCTGTGCTCCACTGGTAAAGACCCCACAGAATCACTTAAGCAGTCAGTGTCTGATCTCTTTTGACACAAAGTCCTGGTGGTAGGCTTTGACCTGGTCTAGTTGTCAAAACTAGGACTTGTCACTGAAACTGTCCATAATATCCTGTACCCTGGATATTGGCTGATGATTGGATGTTTTTTCTTTTTAAATCTCTATAATCAATACAGTCTAAGACTGCTATCCTTTTTCTGACACAGGGACTAATGTGAGGAGCCTGACTTCTCAGTCCCACCTTGTACTCTCAGGTCCACTAAGCAGGGTTTGGGTCACACCTGTTAGCACCAGTGACTGGTTCAACGGCTTTCAATGAAGTGCTTAATTGCAGATTAACAGGGTTTAAATCAACAGGAGGATCATGACTAGAACTGGTAGTACTGCTTCTTTGGGCTTGACATGGTGAATGACAACAGGTGACCTTACGGCAGATCTCTCCAAAATACTGATAGAAATGCTGCTCTACCGGCTAAACTGTGATACAGTGGTTATTTGTGGAAGCTCCTTTACTCTGATGAACAAGAGTTTTGTAGAGGTCAAGGCCTTCTGACCAGTAGGGAATTAACTCAGGCTCAAATAGGAGTGCAGTGTCATCTTTGAAAGGCCCTCAGCACTCAACCTGCACAAAGTCTCTTTGGGTCAGTGCTCTCTCTTCCTCAGTTCATCAATAGTACACAGCTGAGAACCATTGTCCAATAATGTTTGGGTTCTTTGGCCATCAGTAATGCACTATGGTCCTCCAGTGATGTGGTCATTTACAGTCCAAAATTGTACCTGACAGGCCTTTGAAGTGTTATTCTACAGGATCAACACTGTTTTAGGCTTTGTTTCTGTCCATCATTCCACACTTTCACTGTTTTACATTCCACATGTCTCTGGTCACTCCCTGCCCAGCAGTGATCAGCACTCCCATTTAAAGGTCTTTCCTTAGCTGTCTTATATTCCTACACCCTGCTTGGAAGGATCCTCTACTGCCACCCCCTGTACCAGTGCAGACAGTGTTCATCCATGTCTCTCCATTGACAGTTAAGGCATCTTCTTGTAAAGATGAGATGAGGAGCTGGGTGTGGCTGGAGTGGGTCATAGTGAGACTGGACTAATGTGGGCTATCTAACCTGGCTAGAGCCACAGACTGGACCATCCATGGTGGCATGATGCTGCACGTCTCTATCAGATGGTCTTTTCATGGTTCGGGGGCTTGTTTTAGGGATATCAGCAGGCTACTGCAGATGTACTGTGTCATGTGGGTGATCTTTACAGTGAGTGTCTTTAATGAGGCCATATCAGCTCCTGGTTCTTTTAACTCTGTTAGGATATATAAATGTGTTTGGCCTCTCTGGGCTGTTCTTCTCAGTTGTTTTCTCTTCAGGACTGGACTGTAGGGTGGAGTTTCTCCCAGATCCAATCAATCCCTCCTTTGGCTGGCTTGTATCTGAGGCCAGAGTGAAATTAGTTTGGAAAAAATTAGGATCTTGCTGACATGATGCCAAAATGTTAGAGAAGAAGGATCCAGTCAAATAAAGATGAATGAGTTTAGATAAAGATCTCCCTTAATTTCAGTACAGACAGGTACTGATCTTCTGATGAGATTGCGCAAATGCTCATAATCTGACAGTGGATTATATCTCAGAACAGCAGATCAGAGCAGACAGTGTAAAGCTCACGGCTGGGACCAGTAAAACTTTACCAAATATGGACTTTGGAACATGATACTTTAAAACCACTGTGAGATCATGTGCCCTTCAGGGGTGGACTCGATGTTCAGGACAGAAACTGTTCTTCTACAAGAAGTTGAAGGTTCTATTTCAGTAAATGAAGATAAACCACAGAGGCAGATCTAATCTCACTTCTTTTCACACCTCCACAGAAAATATCCGCACCCTGCTGCTTCTGTAGAAGGACTCAGTGTCAACACGTCAGGTTGTGTGTCTTCTGCAGATGATTTGGTCCAAGGCAGGAGGTCAATGCTGTGTGATTAAGGCTAAAACCTTATACTGCCTTAAAAGCTGATATGAAAGCAGGGTTTGGGTCACATCGGTTAGCACCAGTGACTGGTTCAACGGCTTTCAATGAAGTGCTTAATTGCAGATTAACAGGGTTTAAATCAACAGGAGGATCCCAGACATCATGACTAGAACTGGTAGTACTGCTTCTTTGGGTTTGGACATGGTGAATGACAACAGGTGACCTTACGGCAGATCTCTCCAAAATACTTATAGAAATGCTGCTCTACCAGCTGAACTGTGATACAGTGGTTATTTGTGGAAGCTCCTTTACTCTGATGAACAAGAGTTTTGTAGAGGTCAAGGCCTTCTGACCAGTAGGGAATTAACTCAGGCTCAAATAGGAGTGCAGTGTCATCTTTGAAAGGCCCTCAGCACTCAACCTGCACAAAGTCTCTTTGGGTCAGTGCTCTCTCTTCCTCAGTTCATCAATAGTACACAGCTGAGAACCATTGTCCAATAATGTTTGGGTTCTTTGGCCATCAGTAATGCACTATGGTCCTCCAGTGATGTGGTCATTTACAGTCCAAAATTGTACCTGACAGGCCTTTGAAGTGTTATTCTACAGGATCAACACTGTTTTAGGCTTTGTTTCTGTCCATCATTCCACACTTTCACTGTTTTACATTCCACATGTCTCTGGTCACTCCCTGCCCAGCGGTGGTCACCACTCCAGTTTAAAGGTATTTCCTTAGCTGGCTTATATTCCTACACCCTGCTTGGAAGGATCCAAGTCACAGCTATCAAGAACCTTAAGAGTTCAGACATTTAAAATGCTATATTGCCTGTAATTAGAAAATTTGTGCTTATAATTATAAATTAGCTTTAATTATCATAATCAAACCATTTTATGGCCCCGCCCTTTTCATGAGGAGACAACTGATGTAATTCGGTTTTCCAGAAGAAGATGCAGCATAATCACACCACACTGAGAAAACTCAGTTAAACTTTGGATGTTTGTCTCAGAAACAGATTTCAAGCATTATTCATGAAGCTTTAGCTCAGAATGTGTTTGACATCATGAAACCTCAGTCCATCATCATCATTTGTGTTGTTCTGAGCCCATCATCATCATGCATGTTGTCCTGAGTCCATCATAATCCATGTCTCTCCATTGACAGTTAAATCATATTCTTTTAAAGACGAGACGAGGAGCTGGGTGTGGCTGGAGTGGGTCATAGTGAGACTGGACTAATGTGGGCTATCTAACCTGGCTAGAGCCACAGACTGGACCATCCATGGTGGCATGATGCCGCCCGTCTCTATCAGATGGTCTTTTCATGGTTTGGGGGCTTGTTTTTGGGATGTCAGCAGGCTACTGCAGATGCACTGTGTCATGTGGGTGACCTCCCCAGTGAGTGTCTTTAATGAGGCCATATCAGCTCCTGGTTCTTTTAACTCTGTTAGGATATATAAAATGTGTTTGGCCTCTCTGGGCTGTTCTTCTCAGCTGTTTTCTCTTCTGGACTGGACTGTAGGGTGGAGTTTCTCCCAGATCCAATCAATCCCTACTTTGGCTGGCTTATATCCGAGGCCAGAGTGAAATTTGCTGAAGAAAAATTAGGATCCTGCTGACGTGACACCACAATGTTAGAGAAGAACGATCCAGTCAAATAAAGATGAAGGAGTTTAGATAAGGATCTTCCTTAATTTCAGTACAGACTGGTACTGATCTTCTGATGAGACGTTCCAAACATTCATCATCTGACAGTGGATTATATCTCACAGCAGTAGATCAGAGCAGACAGAGTAAAGCTCACGGCTGGGACCAGTAAAACTTTACCAAATATGGACTTTGGAACTTGATCATTTAAAACCACTGTGAGATCATGTGCCCTTCAGGGGTGGACTTGATGTTCAGGACAGAAGCTGTTCTTCTACAAGAAGTTGAAGGTTCTATTTCAGTAAATGAGAATAAACCACAGAGGCAGATCTAATCTCACTTCTTTTCACACCTCCACAGAAAATATCTGCACCCTGCTGCTTCTGTAGAAGGACTCAGTGTCAGCACGTCAGGTTGTGTGTCTTCTGCAGATGATTTGGTCCAAGGCAGGAGGTCAATGCTGTGTGATTAAGGCTAAAACCTTATACTGCCTTAAAAGCTGATATGAAATGTAAGTTATGCTGAATGTGATCTTTCTAGGTGTTCCTCTGTCAGTGACGTCGCTCGGTGTTCAGGGTCGGTGTAAAACTCTCTCTCCCTCATTTGTGCTGATGTTATGAAATGTCACAGCTATCAGGAGCTTTAAGAGTTAAAGTACAACATTGGCTGTAAGTAGAAAAACTTTTCTCATAATCATAAATCAGCTTTAATCATAACAATATAACAACTTTATAGCCCCCCCCCTTTCGTGAGGAGCCACCTGATATAATTAGATTTTCCAGAAGAAGATGCACCACATGATCACACCACACTGAGAAAACTCAGTTATACTTTGGATGTTTGTCTCAGAAACAGATTTCAGGCCTTAATCATGAACCTTTAGCTCAGAATATGTTTGAGATCATGAAGAACAGATGATCAGGCAGGTGGGTCTAAACTTCAGACTGATAATAAAGACACAGAAACTTCAGAGCATTAAATTCAGATTAAAATATTGTAGTTAATGTTTCATTTTCCGTGTGTGTGTTTCTGTTCTGCTCACAATAATATGTTAATAACATATAGTGTGTTATTATTCAAACTGATTACTGTTTATTTATGAGCATTTATCTGTCAGTTAATCAGGCGAGAATGTAAAATAAATTAAATGGAAGATACAAACAGAAAAATGCACTAGTTTAAAATGGTTGTGTGTTGTTTTATGGAATCTGTTCCCAGAAGAAGAAATTTATCCCAACACAGATCCTGATCCAGAGCCTGGAACGGTGGGAATGGTGGAGGTGCTTTAGGAGCTTATTGTGGAGAATTTCTAATGAAAATATATGAAAAAATAATTATGGAAGTGAGGCCATGTACAGTAGAACCGATCAGTAATTGGGGGCCTAATTAGGAACCAGGGGGTTCTGGGAGAGTCCTGGCTGAGATCCTGGGCTCTTCTTGATTGAGAAAGGGGGGTGAGGTTGTGTTTGGACCCACCTGGCCTGATTCTGAGGTTCACAAGCTTTCATTTAAACATGTTCACATGTTGCTTCATACGGGCCCAAAAATCTGAGGAGTTAATGCTTTTTGTCCATTGACCAGAATCTGATGATTCAGCCTGAAGAACGATTCTGTCTTTGCTGCTGTTTATATTCTGTACAGTCTGTGGTCTTTAGATCCAGGATGGTGAAAAGTTCTCAGCAAAACCCTCTGAGTGGACCCATTTTGCCAATTTGGCCACAAACTGTGCCACAGTGAACTGGAAGGCAGTACTTGCACTGTCTTTGGCCATGTGGTGCTGGAGAACTGCGGCTGCACAGTGTTTACATAAAGATCAGTGACATTAACATTAATAGATCACTTTCCATTTATTCTGCTGCAGATCTTCTGCAGTTCAGCTGATTCTGGATACACTGTTTTTCCTTTCCAGTGCTTTGAATCTTACATCTCATGGGGTGGTTTAAATTAGGGCACCCACTTCTGAGATTGGCTTTCAAATCCAGGAGTTCCTGCCATCCAGCATCCAACTCATCCACCTCCTCTCTCACCAGGTGTCTGGTGATGTGTGGAATTACTGATATGTGGGTTTTGCCAGAAACATTTTCTCTGGTGTGTCCAGATACACTGTACTGGAAAAAGTATTCGGTCGTCTGGCTTCACACGCGTATGAACTTGAGTGACATCCCATTCTTAATGCATAGGGTTTAATATGATGTTGGCCCACCCTTTGCAGCTATAACAGCTTCCGCTCTTCTGGGAAGGCTTTCCACAAGGGTTAGGAGTGTTTATGGGAATTTTTGACCGTTCTTCCAGAAGCACATTTGTGAGGTCAGACACTGATGTTGGACGAGAAGGCCTGGCTCACAGTCTCCACGCTAATTCATCCCAAAGGTGTTCTATGGGGTTGAGGTCAGGACTCTGTGCAGGCCAGTCAAGTTCTTCCACACCAAACTGTCTCATCCACGTCTTTATGGACCTGCTTTGTGCACTGGTGTGCAGTCATGTTGGAACAGGAAGGGGTCATCCCCAAACTGTTCCCACAAAGTTGGGAGCATGAAAAAATGAATTTTGTTAATGAAGCCACATCTGCTCTTTGTTTAAATTTGTTAGAACATTCAAGCACAGCTTTGATGTGTGTTGCTTTATAGGGCATTTCTTCTCAGCTGTTGTCTCTTCAGACTGGACTGCATGGACAACAGCAGGTTGTTGTAAATCAAGCTTCCTCCTTTTCTGTCTTCCTGACTCTTCAACACATGATAAGTTCAGCTGTTCTAGCAGTGGCCCGTCTGTTGTCGTTGATATCCACTCTGATTCTGTCGTGGAGGTCAGTGAATACATTGTGTAAGAACATGCTCTGGACAAATGCTGGGGCATAATGAAGGCCTGACTCCACTTCATATGAGGCAAACAGAACTTTTAGTGGCAGATCTATGGCACTCATGAGGAACTTTTGGGGACTCTCCTCACTACTCTGAGCCTCAGAGGTGAATTGATTGTAGAGTTCTGTGTCACTGTTTTAGGCAGGAAGAGCTCAAGATTCACCTGAGCAGCCTCTACTCAGCCCATTCCCAACCTGGTGTGGTGAGCTCATAAACGTGAACTAGGATATTTACTTGGTTTGCCAACTTGGCCAGGATATGCACTGTCTTTGGCAGTGTGGTGCTGGGCAACTGAGGCAGGACTCTGTTTACCCAAAGATCAATGACATTAACTTCACATAAATCACTGTGCATTTGCTCTAATCCACATCTTCTGCAGTTCAGCTGATTCTGGTTACACTGTTTTTCCTTTCCAGCTGTTTGAATAATATATCTAATGTGGTCCTTTGAATTAAGACCCTAACTTCTGAGATTGGCTTTTAAATCCAGGAGTTCTCTCCTTCCAGCATCCTCTAACTCATCCACTTCCTCTCTCTATCCAGGTGTCTGGTGATGTGGTGAATTTGAGATACGTGGGATTGGTCAGAAACATTGTTTCTGTGTTGTCCAGATCTGTGAAAGAAAGCCACAAGTTTTGCAGATCAGCAGATCAGAACAGACAATGTAAAGTTCATGAGGGGTTCCAGATTAAAACCTTACCAAATATGGATTCTGGAACAAGACACTTAAAACATATGGACATGTGCCCTTCAGTGGTGAACTTGAAGGGCAGGACTGAAGCCCTATTTGTGGAAGAAGGTGATGACTTTCCATGACCGAGCACAAACAGCAGAGATGGACCATCTCACTTCTCTTCACACGTACACAGGAGATATCTGGACCCTGCACGTCTCTTTAAACAGATTGAGTTTCAGCACGTCAGGTTAAATTTCTTCTCCAGATTATTTTGGGCAGAAAGTTCATGCAGTCTGATTAAAGTTAAACACATAGTTTAGCTTATTAGAAAGTAAAATGGAGAGTATCCAGTGAATTTACACAGTGTGCAGTTGTAGGCCTACAGCAGACTGTTAAGGGTCTCTTTCCTATAAGATCTCTGTGGTCCCCTGATAAAGACCCCACAGAGTCACTAAAGCGGTCAGCGTCTGATCTCTTTGGACATAAAGTCCTGGTGTTGGCCTTCAACCTGGTTTAGCAGTGAAAAACAGGACTTGCCACTGAAACGGTCCATAATATCTGGATATTGGCTGATGATTGGATGTTTTTATCTGACTCAATCTCTATAATCAATACAGAGTCTACGACTGACACACAAGACAGGGAGGAATAAGAGGAGCCGGACTTCTCAGTCCAGGCTTGTAGTATCAGGGCCACTAAGTAGAGTTTGGGTCAGACATGTTAGTGCCTGTGCCTTGTTTAGTGTCTTTCAGTGAAATGATCAATTGTAGATTAAGAGGGTTTTAATCAACAGGAGGATCCCAGACATCATGATTGACACTGGTGCTGCTGTCTCTTTGGACTTGGACATGGTGACCAACAGCAGGTGACCTTAGGGCAGATCTCTCCAAAATACTGATAGAAATGCTGCTCTAACGGCTGAACTGTGCCAAATGGGGTTTCCTCTGCTGGTGTGATGTCATGATCAGTGGTTTTTGATAAAATGATTATGTGTGGAAGCTCATTTACTCAGATGAAGAAGTGTTTCGTAGAGGTCAAGACCTTCTGTCCACTGGGGATTTACCTCAGGCTCAAATAGGAGTGCAGTGTCGTCTTTGAAAGCTGAGTGTGCCCTCAGCACTCGACTTGCACAAAGGCTCTTTGGGTCAGTCTCTTAAAGGTCTTCTTTACCTGGCTTTATCAGTGCTAGTGGAGACAGTGTTCATCCATGTCTCTCCATTGACAGTTAAGGCATCTTCTTGTAAAGATGAGACGATGAGCTGGGTGTGGCTGGAGTCGGTCATAGTGAGACTGGACTAATGTGGGCTATCTAACCTGGCTAGAGCCACAGACTGGACCATCCATGGTGGCATGATGCCGCCCGTCTCTATCAGATGGTCTTTTCATGGTTTGGGGGCTTGTTTTTGGGATGTCAGCAGGCTACTGCAGATGCACTGTGTCATGTGTGTGACCTCCACAGTGAGTGTCTTTAATGAGGCCATATCAGCTCCTGGTTCTTTTAACTCTGTTAGGATATATAAAATGTGTTTGGCCTCTCTGGGCTGTTCTTCTCGGCTGTTTTCTCTTCTGGACTGGACTGTAGGGTGGAGTTTCTTCCAGATCCATTCAATCCCTACTTTGGCTGGCTTATATCCGAGGCCAGAGTGAAATTTGCTGAAGAAAAATTAGGATCCTGCTGACGTGACACCACAATGTTAGAGAAGAAGGATCCAGTCAAATAAAGATGAAGGAGTTTAGATAAAGATCTTCCTTAATTTCAGCACTGACTGGTACTGATCTTCTGATGAGACGTCCCAAACATTCATCATCTGACAGTGGATTATATCTCAGAACAGCAGATCAGAGCAGACAGTGTAAAGCTCACGGCTGTGACCAGTAAAACTTTACCAAATATAGACTTTGAAACATGATACTTTAAAACCACTGTGAGATCATGTGCCCTTCAGGGGTGGACTCGACGTTCAGGACAGAAGCTGTTCTTCTACAAGAAGTTGAAGGTTCTATTTCAGTAAATGAGGATAAACCACAGAGGCAGATCTAATCTCACTTCTTTTCACACCTCCACAGAAAATATCTGCACCCTGCTGCTTCTGTAGAAGGACTCAGTGTCAGCACGTCAGGTTGTGTGTCTTCTGCAGATGATTTGGTCCAAGGCAGGAGGTCAATGCTGTGTGATTAAGGCTAAAACCTTATACTGCCTTAAAAGCTGATATGAAATGTAAGTTATGCTGAATGTGATCTTTCTAGGTGTTCCTCTGTCAGTGACGTCGCTCGGTGTTCAGGGTCGGTGTAAAACTCTCTCTCCCTCATTTGTGCTGATATTATGAAATGTCTTTGAAATATATGAAAATATATGAAATATAATTAGATTTTCCAGAAGAAGATGCACCACATGATCACACCACACTGAGAAATCTCAGTTATACTTTGGATGTTTGTCTCAGAAACAGATTTCAGGCCTTAATCATGAAGCTTTAGCTCAGAATGTGTTTGAGATCATGAAGAACAGATGATCAGTCAGGTGGGTCTAAACTGCAGACTGATAATAAAGACACGGAAACTTCACAGCATTAAAATCAGATTAAAATATTGTAGTTAATGCTTCATTTTCCGTGTGTGTGTTTCTGTTCTGCTCACAATAATATGACCGCACACTTTTTCAGAAACAGTGTGTTATTATTCAAACTGATTTACTGTTTATTTATGAGCATTTATCTGTCAGTTAATAAGGTGAAAATGTAAAAGAAATTAAATGGAAGATACAAAGAAAACCATGGACTAGTTTAAAAATGGTTGTGTGTTGTTTTATGGAATCTGTTCCCAGAAGAACGAAATTATCCCAACACAGATCCGGATCCAGAGCCTGGAACGGTGGGAATAGTGGAGGTGCTTTAGAGGTTATTGTGGAGAATTTCTAATGAAAATATAATAAATAATAATTATGGAAGTGAGGTCATGTACAATAGGACCGATTAGTGAGTGGAGGTCTTATTAGGAAGCAGGGGGTTCTGGGATAGTCCAGGCTGAGATCCTGGGCTCTTCTAGAGAGAGATAAAGGGGTGAGCTCTCACTGCTTATATATGCACTTAAATTCATTCTGAATTTCATCCTGGTTTACAGTTTTCAATCTCAGCTTAACAGTAGATTTGATTTTTGATGGTCTCTGTTTAAAGGTTCCTGTTTCTGCAGAGCTTCGTCAGTCAGTGTGTCAGTGATGCACCGTGTCTAACGGTATTTTATAAAAGCAGTGTGGCTGTGTTTGTGATCAGAGTGTGTTCAGATCCAGCTCTCCTGATACTGAGATAAACAAGCTCTACGTTTAACATGTTCACACGTGGCCTCATGTGGGACGACTCAGGTCTCGAGTCACTAACAGGTGAAAATCAGAAGAGTAAATATTTTATCCATTAACCAGAATCTGATGGCTCACACTGAGGAACTATGCTGTCCTTGTACAGTCTGTGGTCTTTAGATCCAGGAGGGGAGAAGTTCTCAGTGAAAGGCTCTGATTGGACCAGAGTGTCTCAAATGTTCCCTCCGCCTCCTCTCCTGCTGTATATAAGGAGGTGAACCATCAGTCCAGCCTCACCTTCAGCCAGAGAAGATCTCCACAGAGTTCTCCACCACCTCAGCAGAAGAACCCATCGACAACATCTCCACAGAGGGAGACACGCTCATCCACCAGAGGAGAAGAACAACATCTTGTATATTGGTAATTATTTCTTCAGTATCTTAATAATTTATTATTTAATAACAGGAAGAAATAAAGGAATGGAAAGATGGCCGTAAGTGTAGATGTAGATATATATATATATACATACAGTACAATGTGGGGGTCCATGGGGGTCCTGACCACTGAAGAACAGGGTAACAGAGTATCAGAGAAACAGATGGACTACAGTCTGTAACTGTAGAACTACAGAGTGCAGCTATACAGTCAGTGGAGCTGATAAAGTGGACAGTGAGCGTAGAAATGAGGAGGTGGACTTAATGAAGTGGACAGTCAGTGAATGTTTACATGAAGACCATCTATGAGTTTCTTCAGTTATTAAATAATGACCCTAATTCTAATTTAAGGAGCCAATAACATGACAGCACTCAGTGGCTCATCAGCCAATGGCTGCGCTTGGAGGCAGAGTTTGAAGTGGAGCAGTGAGTGCAGAGCTCCCTCTACTGGCCAAACTGTATAGTCTTTATATTCCAACCACTGAATTGAACCTTTTTAAGACGGTAAAATGATGCGACTGTGATTATTTTATTATAGTTGTGCATTTCTTTAGCATATTACTAACTTTACTGTTATCAGATTATTATTATTATTATTATTATTATTATTACGTTTCTGCCGCTTCTTTGCCGTGTAACTAGTCCCGCAGTTTTCGAGATATCGATGCCGTTCCAACTCCCGATTGTCCAGCCCGGTTGTGTGATGCGTGCTTGTATACAGCTTTTTGATGGGATGCACAGATTCCGAACAGCGGCCCAAAATCCAGGAATTTTTGTCCCATTGAAAATGAATGGGGAGGCTGTTGGCAGGCTTCCAGACATGATGTCACAACGGCCCCCTCTCTCACATAACACCTACAATCCACGCACGGAGCTCAATGTCTCACCAGCTCCCAGCCTGATTCTCAGCAGCTCTGTTAAGGGTTCACTGCTTTTAAGGTGGAACTGCACCAAGATAGCACTGAATTTTAAGGTGGAACCTCAATTTAAGTTGTAAATAGCACAACAATAAATTTAAGGTAGAACTTCAATTAACATAGTGCTACGTTTAAGGTGGAACTGCTATTAACATAGCACTAAATATGGCACAGTGTTTAAGGTGGAACCTTTTTAAGGAGGCACAGAACTTAAGGTGGTACTTCAGTTCACATAGCACAAAATTAAAGGAGGCACCGTATTTAAGGTGGAATGTTAATTAACATAGAAACAAGATTAAGGTGGCACAGAACTTCTGGTGGCGCAGACTTTAAGGTGGAACTGCAATTAGCCTAGCACTAAATGTAAGGTGGCACAGAATTTAGGATGGAACTCTCTTTAAGCTAGCACTACATTTAAGGTGGAACTTCAGCTAACATAGCAAAAAAATTAAAGGAGGCACAGAATTTAAGGTGGAACTTTAATTAATATAGCAATGAAATTAAGGTGGCACAGACCTTACGGTGGAACTTGAAATGACATAACACTTAACAATTGACATAACAAGTTTAAGGTGGCATAGTGTTTAAGGTGGAACTTTAATTAATGTAGCAATATAGCAATATATAATGTAGCAAATTTAAGGAGGCACAGATTTTAAGATGGAACTTTTTGTGAGGTGGCAGGGAACTTAAGGTGGAACTTGAAATAACATTGCACTAAATTTAAGGTGGCACAATGTTTAAGGTGGAACCTTTTTAAGGAGGCACAGAACTTAAGGTGGAACTGTACTTAGGTAGCATTGAATTTTAAGGTGGAACTGAGTTTACATGGACAATGAATTGGGTGAAAAATTGCATGATAATCTACAGCACTTCTGCTTGCCTGAACGACACCGTTTCGCATAAACTACTTCAGGGAAGGCCTCCAAACACATTCACCGTAGTTCTGACCTGCACCCATCCGTTTGTCGTTTTCTTCCATCCCTCGTTTCTCCCATAGACTCCAATTCATTTTCGCCACCTCTCAATCTCTATTACTTCCTTGCCTGACAACCACCAATGTACATGTACTCATTCAGTGCAGGTCCACAAGTGCAAATCCACCGCGTTACTGACCCGCACTCTTCCATATGTAGGTTTTTCATCCCTCGTTCCTTGTATCGACTTCCATAGTATCCGCTGCGCAACTATCCTGCGTTTTCTTCAGGAAAGGCACATTTCTAGTTTATTTTTGAAAATAAATATGAAAAAGTCTCCTTTTCTCAGCGAGGTTCTTCTTGATCAGCTACACGTCCTTTCAGACCCACAGCGCTGAGTGGTCTTCTCACAGTGGAAGGATGGACAGAAACACCTGTGGATGTTTTCAGATCTGAAGCAGCTTGATCTTCTCCCCTCTCTCTCAAAGCTTTAGGGGCAGTTTTGGAGTCTAACAGCTCTTCCAGGTGGTTGTTAGGAGGCATGTTTTGTCTGTAGCTTTGAATCTACTTTAAATTCCAGTTTTTGGAAACTCCTTTTGACTTTCTCCTTCCCTATGCAAGTGGAATGTCTGTCATCTAATCTCCTCAGAAATATCTCCTAAAACTATGGCATTGACAGGAAATTGAATTGATTTAGGGTGGTCTCTGAGTTTTGCACAGTATCGTATTTCTACAGCATAACATCTAAATTTCTTTCTTTTCTTCTTCTTTAAACAGGTACATCAGGTATTCCACCAAAGAGCAAAATGGAACAACCAATCACTGCATTTGCAATCTCTTTTGGAAGAGATCAAGAAATTCAGCTAATACAAGAGCAGTTCACCAAACTTGAAATAAACCTGAATACTGAAGAAAGGCCTGTGTTCCTGTGGTACAAAAGGGGAAGTGAAAACCCGATCACCAGAATCCAGTTTTCATTCAGAGAAGAGATGATTCATGGTCTTAGGAATTCTGGTTTCACCAAGATCCCTCAAAGGATAAATGAAGATGCCCCAGATTATCCCATTCATCTGTGGTACATGAGCGGCACCACTGAGTTTGACTTCCCCATCGTGGACCTGAGGGTCACCACCAGCCTGCAGGAGGAGCCGGCACTGTTCAGCAATAACTGGGAGCGTCTGGGCTGTGATCTGAACCGCAACAACAACGGTGGACATCCGGTTTATGTCTGGGTGAAGAGGAGAGAACGAACCTACATCTGTGACATCACAGCTACTATCGGTTTTGCTGAAGATGTAAAGCTCTTTAATGAAGGCTTCTTCCGTGTGGATGAAGACACCAACCGAGGAGTTCCAGTAACTAACCCTCCAAGTTCGTTTATCTGGTACCGTCATTCCAGTGTTCAGGGCATCACTCGCGTTTGGGTTTCTGTCGGTGATGAGGTGATAGATGGCTTCACAAGGGTTGATAAAAACCTCAATTCTGAGGGCACTCCTGTGTATCTGTGCTACAGCAATGGGCCCCACCGTCCTGTGCAGTACCTCACTGTGCTGGTCAGTGAAGATGCTCGCCGTGCCTATGGAGCACGTAATATCACAGTTGTTACAGTAAATCTTAATTTTGAAATTCCTCGTTCCATTCCCCTTTTCATTGCATACAGTTCCTGGGCCAATCCTGGGGCTCCACAGGACCCTGAGTAATCCGCTTTACTATCCCTGCTTCCTGCTCTCCCACCAGTAACGACTGAGATCTTCTGAAATCTCTACACTGCGTATCAGTGAGAGTCGTAGTCTCGGGCTCTGTAGCTCCTTCAGTAACCAGCTTCAGCTTCCCTGCTTCCTGCTCTCCCACCAGTAACGACTGAGATCTTCTGAAATCTCTACACTGCGTATCAGTGAGAGTCGTAGTCTCGGGCTCTGTAGCTCCTTCAGTAACCAGCTTCAGCTTCCCTGCTTCCTGCTCTCCCACCAGTAACGACTGAGATATTCTGAGTGACGTACGTCGTCCAGTAATAATCAGAGGTGGTATCAGGTTAAAGTCTGAGTGTGTTCAGCTCATCCTCTGCATTTCTCTCCTTTCTCTGATTAAAGCTCATATAACCCTGTCTCTGTCTCCTGAGTCTGATTGTGTCAGTGATGCTCTGATATGAACGTGATTCTGTTGGACTGTCTGATCTTTAAAACACAGAAAAACACTGTGACTAATGAAAGAACTGACTGTTGATAATCAGGAGCTGAAGAGGAATTTGAGCATCGTCTTTATTTTAATGGACTCATATGGAGGGTTTGGCTAATTGAGTTTGAGTCGTTTAAATATGAGAGTCTCACAGAGAGCGTCAGTGATGATTGATGGCAGTTGGTCAAATTAAACTCCACAGTTTCAGTTGTGCTGAATCCACCGAGAGATCAGAACCTGCCCTTTCCATTTCAGTCAAAACTACAGTATAATACACAGTTCAGAAGACATCTCAGATCATCCTAAACATCAACGATGTGTCATATTTTTTAAATTAAAAGTTAATAATGGAATAAAAATGTATTTTAATGATAATTTTTCCAGAGTTTTTAGTTTTTATTAGTGTTTGTAATTTTCTGAGCTCTAATGTTAATTAGTCATTCGAGCAGGACCGTCATTATTCAGAAACACAATATCTCAGTTTCATCATTCAGTCAGACTCTGGACGTCCACTGCAGTAGCATCGCTGTGTAAATGGACGTGTGAGTGTCCAGTGGGGGTTCATCTTCTAGATGGCCAGAGCTCTGTGGACCCTCTATGGACGATGATGTTCTGTCAGATGTTACTGGGCGTAAATGGTTGGCATTGTTGGTACAAATGACCAGGTTTCCATCCACCTGCATTGCCAGAGTCTGAAGTCCAAACTGGCCCAAACAGGAAAGACCGAAAGGTTTTAAGGTGTTTATTTAGGTTCATTCAGCCTGAATAAACACTTTGAATGAGCGCTTCTTTCAGTCAAAGTAATATTTGGAGTTAAACCAGTTCAGTTGCTTGTTGCTACATGAAGTATTTCTCAGGTCCAGCTGTGTTATTGGTTGTGCTGTAAATAAATAATCAATATATTCGATGTCGGATTCTTTTGAAGCTGAACTGCAAGGTGTGTTTTAGTGAGGTTACATAGATCATCCTACTAAATGATTTACACTGAGTAAAAGCAGAGGAAGACACAGCATACCTTACAACACACCTGCAGTGAAACGTGGTGCACCTCGCGTTCCTGACTGAAGGTTCTGTAGATGTTCTCTTGAGGGTTCCATGGGTTCCTTTTATTCTGACAGTGACCGGTTTCAGCTCTTAGAACTGGCTTCATTTTCTCATTGTGAGGCTCTGTAGATCGTCTGCTGGTCAGAATCTAAAGATATAACTGGAGCTAATAACGAAGCTGTTTACGATGAACCAGAATCCTCTCTGGTTGATGGAGCTTCGTGAAACAGACCCCAGACTGACCCGACTGTCCTGAAGTCCAGCTGAAAACAAACAGCACCACATTAATCCCAGAAAAGCCCAGATGAAGGAGAAAAACTGAGGTTAACACATGTATATTAACACGAGCTGAACTGCTGTAACACATCTGTAGCAGTGAAGGCATCGCTAGTTCTTACACTGCCGT
This sequence comes from Pygocentrus nattereri, assembly GCF_015220715.1. NCBI lineage: Eukaryota > Metazoa > Chordata > Actinopteri > Characiformes > Serrasalmidae > Pygocentrus > Pygocentrus nattereri. The sequence continues at coordinate 36,796,010 of NC_051230.1, forward strand.
TTCATTTGTTGTAAATATGTAACTACAAAGTAATTACAAAGTTATTACAGTCTAATTATACAATGCTTTTAAAACTGTGGTTTAGAGTGAGTTTCTCTCCCAGTGCAGCTCTTAATCACGTCCTCTGAACTCTGTGATGGTGATGATGATGGTGGTGATGATGATGGTTATGATGATGATGGTGGTGACGATGGTGGTGATGGTGATGATGGTGATGGTGATTATGATGGTGATGATGGTGATGATGATGAATGTAAGAATTCTAGATGAATCCACTCCTCTTGCTCCAGTGCAGGGAAGTTCAGCACACACTGAGACTGATCCTAACTCTAAGACTCTGGATCTGCTGTCTGGCATTAATTCTCCAGCAGGTGGCAGCCTTATTCTCCAATCTACAGTTTAAACAGTCCAGAATATCCCAGCCTGCCTCTGGGGCTCCACCCCCAGAATAAAGCACAGCCAGTGAGAATGAGGAGTTTGGATTAGCTCAGGTCCGGATGGGAATAAGCTCTGCTGATTGTTCATCTCCAGGCTGGTCACTCTTTCTGCTGTAGTGTTACAGGGAGTCTCTGTCAACGTCAGGATGTGGACAGAAGCTTCTACTCCTCTGGTTCAGAGTTGTTCTCTGGGTGTTACTCAGGCAGGAGAGAGCAGAGCACAGCCTAAACCTCAGAGTTAAACCAGTCATTTGTGGTTTAGAGTTAATCTGCACAGCTCTGCTACACTTTCATTAGAGCTCCAACCGTTTCTGATCAATTCAGCCAAACGCCGAGTGAGTGAAGACGCTATGACCCACCCCACAGACAAGGTACCTGAAGCAGACTGAGGTGCAGGTATGACAGTCAATAAACGTCTAGCAGTTCAAAGCAGAACACAGTTCATCCTCAGAGGTCACTGATCTCATCGGTGTGGCCGAATCACGTTGCTGGTTCAAGACGTCACAGCATGGAAAGAAAGTCACATTGAGCATCGCTGCCAACTTCTGTTGGAAGTGCTGACGTGAAAATCTTCACTAGATCCCGTTTGCTGTTGATATGAGCACCATTACCAGTTACAGATGCCAAGGAGAAAGTAGCAGGACCTGCCAACACTGCCACCAAGTGGACAGAAAAGGAACGCCACTCCATGCAGTCCTGTGATGTAGCCCCCCTGTGTCAGTGCTGCAGATAAAAAGACAAGAAGTGCCTATGATCAAACCTGCTTTTCACTCTAATATATATATATATATATATATATATATATATGTGTGTATGGGGGGGGGTATATACGTCTGGTTCCATTGACTTACATTAAAAGTAGAGTAAGTTTTTTCCTTCTCCTGTAAAGTTACCATTTTGGAGATACAAGGTTTCCTTCTAACAACAGCAACATATAATATAATATAATAACTCAATTTTATCATTAAAGCTTTACATTTACAATCTTTAAAATGCCTCATTCAGCATGTTTGCATTTTTGTAGTAAAAATCATTTTTCAAAGTCAGTTCTGCATGTTTTGAGTGTTTTTTGGGTCCAGTATGTTGATACAGCAGGTTATTTAAAAAACACTGATAATAATTTTTATAGGTGATGCTGCGCTGAAAGAAAATACCAAATATTGTTATGGTAAACATTTTTTTTCATGTGGTACATCAAAATCAAAGCTATTCAAAAAGGGTCAAAAGATCAAAAGAGCCCTCAGAGTTAATTCAAAAGAATCCTCTGTTCAAACCAGACGAGCCCTCCAACCCAAATACATACACGCAAGGTAGGAAAGCAAATATCAGTACGATAAAATTTAAATATGCTTTATTTACATGAAATCTATAGTGCACTCATGGTGAATCTGCTCATTAACATTTCCAAACAGAGAGGACTGTTTATAGAGATAAAACAGATTATACAGTCCAGGAACATCAGAAGGAAGTCTAATGAAAAGTATGAATAAAACTGATCTTCACAGCTCAACACGTTCACTGTGAGTGAGGTGGTCTCTTCCTCTAATACTGACTTGGTTAAAGCAGTTATACTGTACTAAACTGAACTCAACTATCTGTAAGCTGATTCTACTGTGAGTCTGAAAGGCTCCTGGGGCCCCACAGAGGAGAGACAGTCGAATTAGACGCCAGCCACACCCAACAGAGAGCTGTTTATAGAAACAACAGGAAACCCAGGTGAGAAAAAGGATGGAACACCACAACAGTCTGGCATCATCTAGTTGTCTGTAGGGAAACAAAACAGGCGAGAAGAGCACCTGGTAGCTTGACCCGACTCACCCTTTCTACCCCCTAATTCTCTCTTTAAAGGGTAGGTGCAGGGCGTGTGGAAGAGGTGCAGCTGGACTCTCCTTAGTAGGTCCCAGATGAGCTGAATAAGAGCAGTTCCACCTCCTGGACCCCTGCATCTCACTGTCCACAACATTAGGGCTGAAATGCCTCTACCAGGTTCTCAGCACCCTGGAGAACGCAGGGCAACTCCTGGCTTGGCCTGACCTGGTGGAATCCTTTGATCTCGTGAGGAGAGAGCAGCACTGAATCAGTAAAGCTATAAAATACGTCTGTGTGATTAACTGTAGTTAAAGGCTGAGGTCAGACAGACACGATGCCTTAACTGAAATCACTGGAACACATACGATGATGATGATGATGAAGATGGTGATGATTAGAACAACACACATGAGGACAATAGTGGTGTTTTAAATGCAGGGTAAATCAGTTTTCTCACTCTGAATGCTGAAGCAGAGGAGTTTGGATCATATCATTACTAAGTGCCCCACAAAGGGCAGAGCTTTGCTGAAGGAGCCATACGAGCAGCTGGATTTTGAGCTGTTGTCTGAAACGGATGCATGAGCACAGTGAGGTCCAGTTGTGTGGCAGAGAAGGAAAAAGATATGAGATGACCAAGAAAGCCTCGAAAACCAGCACAGCCTCGAAAGCTGCACGTAGCAAGGAGAACCCAAGACTGCTCCCAGTAAACACAGAGCCAGCTTTAAGTAGGGCCTGACACAGGTGACAAGTTGCCTCTGATTACTTTGAGGCTGCTCCCTGCCGCCCTCTGGTGGCAGTAGTAGGTCTGGCCCAGGCTGAGTGCCAGTCCTTTTCCCTCTGCAGTGGATGCAGGATTTCCTGTAGTTCAGGCATTTTGTCAGTGTGCGGTTTAATGGAACAGCATGTAAATTGTGTGTAATTGGATTTTATTGTTATTGGATTGTGTGTTTTAGACCTTGTTAGTGATGTCATGGTGGTTTATGGTAGCCACAGTCTGTAATGAGCTCATACAAACATAACGTGGAAGAACTTCTGCTTTAGTTTTTCACCAACAATTGACTATATGAGAAATACATAGACAGAAAGGATCAAATCAGTGTAGCTACATCTTTACTACTAATCACTAAATAAGCGGATTACCACATTCCTTACTCAATCATCAAGCAATTCATCCATTTTCTAGGCCGCTTCTACCTCAGGGTCATGGGGGGTGCTGGAGCCTATTTAAACGAACATCATGAATACAGGGGGGAAAGAACCACTGCACACCGTCATTTACAGCATAAACAAAACCTACAGATATCGTTTCCAGGCATTTCCACTACACAAAACACAGAAACCACAGTCAACACAGCCAATATATGATTAAATACATGAGTGTTTACAGTTCATCGTCATCCAGAGGGAAGGTTGTTTTCACCTGAGTAAGGAGACAAATCCAGATGATCCTGATTCTTGATTTGTGAAGTGCAGTACCAGACAGTGGAGGGTTTACTGCCACCTCAAAACAGATACCGAACCAGTGAGGCGGTAGTTGACCCACACACCCAGGACATCCCAGCTGGAAATGAGGAGTTAGAAGGTGTGAAGCCCCACATTGGAAGGGTTCCATGTTAGATGTTTATCAGAGATAATTCAATATTTTTGCATCATTCAGAAATGTCTTTAATCATTATACTGACCATATCCCTCAGAGCTTCTTCAGTTTCTGGAATCCTGTAAGTGATCACATGCATAGACTATTTCAAATGGTGAAATATCAGTTTCTCTCTAAAGGACATGGGTACCAATGCTAAAGCCTGTACCCAGTTCAGGTAGTGTGCACCTGTCAGAAGATATTTTCTTTGGAAAGCTTCATCTTGGTTTGGTATGGCATAGACAGCAAACTGAGAACATTTAAAATACACAAACATTCACCAGACAGCATCGCTACCCTTGCCCAGGTGGTAGTTCAATGAAATCAAGCCTCATGCATAAGCAGAAACATCTCACAGTGATATTGTGCCACTGAGGGAAGACCTAGAATGAACCAGTATATCTTGGCTACATCCAGCATCCTGCCTTTGGAAACATGGTCAGCTCTGTGGGTGACTTTAAGAAGGGATAACATGTTTTGGGAAGAGCAGGATGGAGTGAGACAGATGCCCAAATTGGAATTCTGGGTGCGGCGTTTCTGCCAGTCTGAGTTCTGTTTTGGGAGCACGTTTCAGCAGATCAGCCTGAGGCGTGTGGTCAGAGACACTAAAGTCAGAAGTGTGAGTGTCGGCCAGCTTCTGTGAAAACAGCAACACACACGAAAAAGAGGAAGTGTTTGTGTTGTTGCTGCAACGTCAACCTGAGCGCTGCGAAGTGACACCGACTCAGCCAAATGGAGAGATAGCTGAGGAGGCGACCAGCTCTGAGTAAACTGTCAATGAGAACCATGTGTGCTGTTTTCCAGAAGAAGTGATGAACCCGCAGAATTGACCGGTGTGAGTGTGAGCATGAGTGTGAGTTTGAGTGTGAAAAGTTCAGCTGTTATTGCTGACAGCTAACAAGGTGGTGAGGTACAATCTCATTCAGATCAAGTGTGTCTGACAGGACGAGTCGGGTTCCAGACCAAGCAATCTGAGCCATTCAGGATGGAGAAGGCTAGTGACAGTGGGCAAGTGGTCATTACATAGTTGTAAGTCATGATCTGTGGCCTATGAATCACAGCAGCATCTACTCTGCATCTATCAAACAGATGCATCTATCTGTTTGTTTCTTCATGATGAGCAGTCAGCCATAATATAGGCAGGACTGTGGGCATTGCTTGGTCAGTTTTACGGGGTCTTTTGCCACCCTAAATGTAAGACCTGTGGGGGTGTCTCTGGTTTTGCACTACAAAGTAATCACCAATCTGAAGCTGTGACAGGATTTTGACTAAATGTTCACAAAATTATACATTTAGACCTCCTTCCAAATCATTAATTTCTAAAATAGAGAAGTAGGTACTTAGAGAATTAGGATACACACCTAATTGTGGGAAATCTGCTTTCAGTATAGCTTCTGGGTTGGCCTCGGTTGCTTGTTAGTTAGCTAATGCTAGCAGTAGCTAGCTGACAAGCCAAATAGATTTTTTTGTGTAAATCTTCACTTCATAGTCAAAGTGTGACAGTGGGAACAAGCAATATGCAATATTTCAGTATTCAGAAACAGTGACGCCCGTATTTGCCATATATTGTTGTTTACAGTCAGTCAAATCCTTAACTTGTAGATGGAATCTAAGAGGTGGCAGCTCTGTCAAACACCAGATGAGTGAAAAGATTTTTCCTAGTTTGCTTTATTGAAATGATTAGTCTCTTATTATTTCCTTGAGTTCTTGTAAATATGAGTTTAATAAATGAATGTATTACTAAACTCAAGAAGAAGGAGTGAAAGAAGCTGAAAGATACTGGCAGGACTGAAGGAGGAGATCTCATGGAGGCTTGTGATCAAGAAGAAAGTGAGGGAGAGTTGCGTAAGCCTTCAGGTAAAAGGAATATTGATTATACTTAAACTTATCTGAGAAATTATGATGTGACATTATGACCATGGTGATCTGTGACCAAGCTTTTTAAAAATGCCTACAGAGCAAAATCGCACTCTTTCTGACTGGACACACTGAGACTGAGATGATCTATAATCTGTGTATTGAAATAACACATTTGGGAGCTTGAAGCTCATACAAGAGAGAGGAGGTAGCATTGCTTGACTTCAGTACCCTCGCTTTCTCTGGACCTGCTGTAAGTTGATGGATAGAGCATTTAAGTCATACGGATGTCTTACTGCGTAAGTACGGTAGGACTCAGGTGTGTCTGTTACTAAGGGGTTGCTAAGCCAGTTTTAGGGGGGCTTTAACACGTTTCACAGTGACTTTGTGCCACTTTTTTCAGGATTGCAGGAGAACCATTGAATGTAAGCCAGATGCCCAGTTGCAGTGGTTCTGCCACCGAGTTCTGTTTCGCTGGCCGATTTCTGCAGGTCGTGTGCTCAGAGAGGCTAAAGTCTGAAGTGAGTGTCGGCCAGTTGCTCTGCCAGCGGCAGCACACAGGAAAAAGCAGAAGTGCTTGTGGTTTTTGCCACAGCGTCAGGTCGAGCGCTGCCAAGTGACACAGACTCAGCCAAATTTGTGGGCATGTTGCATTTTACAATGGAGAGACACCTGGGGAGTTGAAAAGTTCAAGGTGCTCGTCCTGAAAGCTGACAGGAGAGGGTTACAGATTCAACTGTGGAACAGGAACCAACAATGACATACCTCAACAATGACTAACCCTCCTAGATGCTGAGCCACCAGCCAAGCGTAGGCTAGAACCGCCAACATAAAACATACAGTCGGTGATCAGATCAAGGATGCCTGACAGGACAAATCTGGATTTCTGCACAGTGTCAAACACAGAAACACAGTCATGAGGAAAACCTTCACCTTCTCACGGCAGAGGTGTCGATGGGTTCAGCCCATAATTTTGCCATGTGAGCAGATGTGTATTCAACAGATGTAAAGTTCTAGCCAGACCGATGATTTTGATCTCATCATTTGTTGAATTCAATTCATACATGACAACTAAATCATTTGCACTAAAAACAGCTTCATATGTGGCTGCCAATGCTGTCTCACGATGTGGAAGGCCCCGTATTTCAGAAATCTAGATGCTTTAAGTAGTGAGCCGGGGGTTTCTGGTGTTTATCGTGCTGTTGTGTCAGCACAGCTGACATGAAATGAATATTCCCACTGATATGCAGCTCAATTCTAGCTCATTCTAGAGTCAGTTATGTCCCATGAGTATTGTTGGGGTGTAGACAGATGAAAAAGGCCAGTGCTTGAGGAAGGGACATCAACACCCAGTGTGGAGCAACAAACAATCTCTACCCAACAAATTTACCAAACAGTGTGATGACACGACAAATCTGTGTGACAATGTTTTGGTACCCGATTTGGTAGGTTGGCAGGCAAGGGGCATGAAAAGTCTTCAGTAACTGTTAGCCCTGAGGCTCCTACAGTACTGACAGCGTCAGTGGTTAGATTTGACTTAGACTAGAGGTTTGGGAAATGGCTTTGTTTAATAACTGAAACTGTCATCCATCTGTCTGGCAAGGTGGTAAGTCGTTTGCCATTAACAGAGTCAGATCCTGATCTAATTTGGGGTCATATGACCTCTTCATGCAATGCTTTATCCGGCCTGTCAGTTCTCTCACTTCATCTACCACTGCTGCAATACATCAGTTAATCTTTTAATTTTTGGCCTTTCTTCAGATTCTTCTTGTTCTCGTTTGCAATTCTCAGCATGTTTGACAGGAATAGTAAAATCTTGATAGGGCTTTACTGAACATTAAAGCCTTTAAAGACACCAATTTAGTCACTAGAAAAGACTTTTGATTCTAAAATCTAGAAAAGTAGAAAGGCCTTTCTATGTAATGATCTTTGGCACAATCGAATGAGAGAAATGGTTCAGCTGACCATGTCACTAATCAGGGTCAGGTGAGAGAACCCCTGTTTCAAGATTCTCATCCTTTTGAGGTCCCCATGTGGACTAGCCAGCCACTTCGGTTCAGTCACTTGGCCCTATCCACAACACGTCCTAACACCTCTGAAACTGACGCCTAGCCTCAGAGAAAGGAAATATGCTGGTGCAGTGAAATAATATCAGTAATCTTGGATAAGCTTCACACTGGGAGCATATCGGGGAGCAGTACTGCAGCCTCCTCACAGTCACGGAAATTTGAGTTGAGATTCTTGTCTGATCACATAATCTGGTATAATTTTTCCGTGTGGCCTGTTGTAAACTGCCCTAATCTGAATAAGAGCAGCCACGACTCTCTGACAACATGCTACAGATCTCGAACTGCTGCTCTGAAGCACTGCATCATTTATAAAATCAAATCCAGAGGATTCCTGTGTTTCTGTACAGCATAGATTTAGGCAGGTTTCTGCACAAGTGCTGTGTTGTTAGCTTGACGCAACTGTTTTATGCAGATGTTCCTGATGTGATGTCACATGCATATCATTAGTGAGGGCCATATAATCCTGTCTGTCAGTGTAGCTGACAGACCACCATCACTGAGTGAGTTTGGAGTGTTGATCCACTGAAAGGTAGGACATTCACTGACCTTCATCCTCTGCTGTTGAAGGAGACTGGAATGAGGAACACGCTGAGATGTTTCTAGTTCATACTTCTATAGATTTATGATAGTGATGTATAGTTGGTTGTGGACAGTGAGTGTATACTTGCTTGTAAAAACACTAAACAATTCTAGAGTAAACCTGAATGAGCATGAAAAAAGAGCTTTAGCTTGATTTAACTTAATGAGGTATTGAATGGAAATACAGACCACTGCTTATTCTATTCATGTTTATTTAGATTTACTCCAATGTAACCTAACCAAGCAGAGAAGCAGAAGAAAGTCTTCAAACGATTATTCCAGTTACATTTTATTCATCAGAAAATTAACATGTCTTCACATGCAGCGTCAAGATGTCAAATAAAAGGACAGTCCAGGAGATTCTTCTGAATGTTCTTGAGACTCTGAATGATGGAGAGCAGAAGATGTTCCAGTGCTACCTCAGCCAGGAGGTTCTGGACAAGTATCCTCCCATACCAAAGGCTAAGACAGAGGGCGCCTCTCTGGAAGAGACAGTCAATCAACTGATTGAGTTCAATGATAACTCAGCTGCAGCGAAGATCACTGAGTTAACTCTGGAACGGATGAACCAGAAACAGCTGGCTCGAGGGCTGGAGGAGGTTCTGGAGAAAGGTAACAGGCTATTTTAGTGACCAAGATTAACAAATACATCTTAAATTAACTGATACAACAACTAGGATTTGCTGATATAGTGACAAAGATCAACAAAGGATGTTAATAAAGTGTATTAATAATAAAGATAAACTAATGTTTACATTTACAGCATTTGGCTGACGCTCTTATCCAGAGCGACTTACAATTTTGATCATTTTTTTTTACATAGGTAGGCCAAGGTGGTGTTAGGAGTCTTGCCCAAGGACTCTTATTGGTATAGTGCAGGGTGCTGACCCAGGTGGGGATTGAACCCCAGTCTACAGTGTAGAAGGCAGAGCTGTTAACCACTACACTATCCAACTACTGTAATGGTCAATAAAAAGACTAATAAAGGAACTAAGATTACGTAATATAGTGAGTAAAATGAACTGCTATAGTGACTAAGATAAATATGACTAAAAATACAGTAACTGAGAGTAACTACAGCCAATATAGTGACAAAGATTAATAAACACAGTAGGTAAACATGGCTGATTATGGCCGTTTGTGCCGTCAGTTTCAGCAGCTGTCCCAATACTATTTAACACAAGCTGCAGGAAACTCTGTGAAACAGTCTGTGAAACACTTTACAGGTTAATGAATAATACAATGAGTAAAAGCACCTAATTGAGTGTCTTGAAAACAGAAATACACTCTGTTTATCACATTTAACAAATACCGCCATGAAGATAAATGAAAGTCGTGGTTAAGATGAACAAAAACTGAGAGAAAGAACAATATCACGACTAAGATTAACTAATACTATCACTAATACTTCATCATTAGATAACAGTATTTGTAAATCTGACCATCGTACATATGAGCTTGTTGGAAATGCCGTTCCAAAACCATGGGCATTAATCCATTATCTTTTGTGCCTCCACGCATTTGGGAAGCTTTCCACAAGATTTTGGAGTGTTTTCTTAACATCACCCTTTATTGGAACCTAGCTTGGAAAATAGCCCCAGTTCATCATCCCTCCTCCACCAAACTTTACTGCTGGCTCTGTATTCCAGTAGGTAATGTTCTCCTGGCATCCACCAAACCGAGATTCATCATCAGACTGACAGATAGAGAAGATTCATCACTCCAGAGAACACGGTTCCACTGATCCAGAGTCTAGGGGACGTGTGTTTTACACCACTCCAGTAGAGGCACGGCATTGCATATAGTGATCTTAGGCTTGTATCCAGCTGCCACCCATGGACATTCAGGAAGTATCTGGAATTAAACGATATTCTTCCTCTTAGGTTTTAGGGGAGTTGGTGGAACACCTTCAAACTCCAATTCCCAAGATGCGTACCAAGTGTTTCTCTTGTTTTGCTGTTTCACTCTTCTGACCTTGTTCTGTTTCTCATTGCCGTTTTACAGATTTACCCCTTAGGCTCAGTTTACCTGTTTGTTGGCTCTTTGGTCCCGAGTCTTGCTTGTTTATCTACATTGATTTTTGCCTTATGTCATATATCGTGTTTGCTGCTCTGGTTTTTGACCTCCTGTGGCGTAAACCCTGTTCCTCTGGTTAATCCTCCTTTTAGTAAACCTAAGTCCATCCAGCTTTGGCAAGAGTGATCAGAGTGATCAAAGTTCAACCTTCATTTTCAACCCTTTATTATCTTGTCTGCTTTCTTTCTAGGAGGATTCTTCCCGGAAGTTCTGTATGTGCAGATTCTGCCTGAAGGACTCAGTGACCAAACACTGATCACCATTTATGGGGAGCCTAAACCAAACGCTGAAAAGTAAGACTATAATAAACAACACAAATGAAATGGCGATTCTGAAAATAAAATAAAATAAAAAATGAAACTTTGTCTCCTCTTTAGATTTCAGATCAACCTCCAGAAAGGTGATGATGTGGCCTTTCATTTCAACCCTCGCTTCAATGACAAAGGAAATCAGGTGATCGTGAGGAACACCAGGATTAAAGGTGTTTGGGGTCCTGAGGAAAGACAACTTCCTTTCTTCCCTTTCACACCTGGAAGACCTTTTGTGGTGAGTGATGTGAATCATCAGTCCTGCTCTGCTCATTTTAACACTTTCACTCCATATTAAGTGTCTGTGTTTAATGAGGGATCATCTTTCCAGCTGAAAGTGTCCCTGTACTTCTGTCCATCATTCCCTCCCTGATTTTTCCCCCTGATGTCCTCTGGCCACTTTCAGGCTTCATTTCTTATCACATCGATTTCTGTGGTCAAGTTGGTTGAAAAATCTAATCCAACATGTTGCCAGTTAGATTCTGCTCCAACTTCCATTATTAAGGACTATATGGCGGAGTTAGCCATCCTTAACTCACACCTTATTCATAGATGTTTTGAACTGCTGTATCCAGGGTCAATATTAAAACCACTGTTACCCCGTTCTGAAAAAGTCAGGTCTGGACTCTCTTAGTGTGCTGATGTTTCTTGATCTTAGCTCTACTTTTGATACCATATCTCATGAATTATTACTCCTTTACTCACACAGCATTGGTACCACTCCATCCAACTCTTCTGGTTTTCCTCTAATCTTACCGATAGACAGCAATATATAGCTATTCTGAATCATAAACCTCTACCAAGAGTGTTCCACAAGGCTCAGTATTAGGTCCACTACTCTTTAACTTTTACATGCTGCCACTTGGCCATATAACACGTCAGCAGTATTTGAATTTCCATTGTTATGTTGATGACACTCAGATCTATGACAGTGGAAGTCCTGTTCAGACTACAACATTACCTGCTTTACAAGGTTCTCCTTATTACATATAAAGCTCTGTATGGTCTGCACACCACTCCCGTACCATTATGATGCATAATTTAGGCCTTCTTCATGTTCCAATGTTTAAATTGACCTCTAAGCATGGCCAAACATTTAGTGTAGTAGCTCTCAAATTATGGCATGCTCTCCTCCAGTCTATTTGGGATGCCTCCTCTCTGTCTTCATTTAAATCTCTGTTAAAGACCCACTTGTGTTGACTGTATTGTCAGTGTTATACCTGTACTTGAATCTTATACTTGTATTGTCCTGTTGTTACTAATTGTGTGCTTTCTGTTTAATGTGCCCATGTTCCTTGACCTAAAAGCGCCCTTGAGCAAAGCACAAGAAGTATATGAATAAAAGTGATAATGATGATTGTGATGATGTTATGAACTACGAATTATTCTGATTTTACTACAAATCATTAATTTGCTATAAGTTCATCTTTACTATGGGTTATTCAATAACTAGTATGAATTATTCAGTACCTACTCTGTATGATTCAAACAGAGATCCTTAATATTTAAGAAACTAACTCTGTTTTTCAGATGAAGATTTCCTGCACCAGCTCTGAGTTCATTGTGGAAGTTGACGACAGGTATTTGCTGTCTTTTACACATCGCATGAAGGACCTTCACCACATCAAAACACTCGCCATTGAAGGAGATGTTGTCCTCAAGTATGTTGTCACAGGTATGTAATTGTACAGAGTGCCTTGGTAGCGCTATGACATCACTCAAAAATAAAAGTTATATTTAATTAACTTTTTCAAAGCAACCTGTTTTGTACATTCCTTTGAGAAGATCCAAGCAGAAAACATATATTTAACAGAAAATTATACAGAAGTAGACAGAAAATTCAGAAAATGAAAGGAATCCAGGACTTTTTCACAGTAATATAGGAAAATGAAATAGAACCGTTCTTAGATAGAACTCACTCAGAACTCAGAAATGAATAACTCATAGGTTGGATGAACAAAAGAAACCTACATAAATAATTTCATGTTCAAAATGATTTTAAACTTTTAAATTATTATGTTTTTGTAACACTGGTTTGAAATGTTATGTTTTTAATGGATTTTCCTTTCATGGAAATCCACAAGTTGACCTGCCAGGTTTTAGGGGAGTTGGTGGAAAATGATCCAGATACATTTGTTCAGTAACTGAAGGCTCAGCTCAGAGCTCCAATACGTGATTCTCACAAACAAGAAAAGTAAAGATTACATCCAGTGACCGCTGAAGGAGTGTCAGATGGACGGTACTACAACAAGAGGTGGTAAAGAAAGCCCAGCATTATCTATCCAGCTTTGGTAGGACTGATGAAGGTCACAGAGCAAGAAGAGCTCATCCTTTCATTCTCAACACTTTATTCTCTCTCCTGCTTTCCTTCTAGACGTCTTCCCAGAAGTTCCTTACGTGCAGATTCTGCCTGAAGGACTCAGTGACCAAACACTGATCACCATTTATGGGGAGCCTAAACCAAACGCTGAAATGTAAGAGTATAATAAACAGTACAAATGAAATGGCGATTCTGAAAATAAAATAAAAAATGAAACTTTGTCTCCTCTTTAGATTTCAGATCAACCTCCAGAAAGGTGATGATGTGGCCTTTCATTTCAACCCTCGCTTCAATGAGGATGGGAAGCAGGTGATCGTGAGGAACACCAGGATTAAAGGTGTTTGGGGCCATGAGGAAAGACAACTTCCCTTCTTCCCTTTCAGTCCTGGAAGACCTTTTGTGGTGAGTGTTGTGAACAGTCAGTCCTGCTCTGCTCGTTTTAACACTTTCACTCCATATTAAGTGAGTCTGTTCACTGGGGATCATGTTCACTAGTGAAACGGTTCCTTCTAATATTTCAGCTTCAGCTTCAGTCTCAGTGGAAGTTCCTGTTACTGGTGTGTTTGATGTCACAGAGATGATACTAAAATGTTCAAGTTAAAGCAAACTGGCAGGATGGTTGTGAAATGAATGAAATAAAAGTTGTTGGGTTAAGAGAGCTGAGATTAACCCCTTAATAACCCTTGTTATTTTATAAAGACTATGGATTATTCAGCAAGTAGTATGAATTACTCAGTATCTACTATGGGTTATTCTCTACCTGCTCTGCATTATTTACATACAGATCCTTACAGTGTAAGAAACTAACTCTGTTTTTCAGATGAAGATTTCCTGCACCAGCTCTGAGTTCATTGTGGAAGTTGACGACAGGTATTTGCTGTCTTTCTCACATCGCATGAAGGACCATCACCACATCAAAACACTCGCCATTGAAGGAGATGTTGTCCTCAAGTATGTTGTCACAGGTATGTAATTGTACAGAGCTCCTTGGTAGCGCTATGACATCACGCCTGCAAACACATTCGTTAGTAAACATAAGGCCACCGGTTTCCTAGATTCCTTTCAGATCCACTTATCACAGTTTACAGTGCAACATGTTATAATGTATTCATAAGGCATTCTAAAAATAGCTATAAGGTTTATGAAAAAGTGTTTCACATCATAGTCATGCTAGTTATAATTTCTTATAATGGAGTTATGACGCAATACTTCTATCATTAAAAACCTATTGTGATGTATTGTCTATTGTATGTGGGGTAAGTATATAAATGTTGTCACTTTCACTGAAGCTTGGACAGGTATCATTTATAAGAAATTAATTAGATTAAGAGACCCTTATTAGTCCCACAACGGGGAAATTTCACCTCCACATTTAACCCATCCGTGAAGTGAAACACCACATACACCCGGAGCGGTGGGCAGCCCTATCCACAGCACCCGGGGAGCAGTTGGGGGTTAGGTGTCTTGCTCAAGGACACCTCAGTCATGTGCTGTCGGCTCTGGGGAGCGAACCGGCGATCTTCCGGTCACGAGGCTGGTTTCCTAACCTCCAGCCCACGACTGCCCCTTTTTTAAAATTATTTTTTTATCTTTATTAAATCATGGCATGAATCAGACGATCAGATTACATGATCATGTGCAGAGTTTGTAGATGGTTCTGTGTATGGTTAGTAGGAAGTTCTGTGAAGAGTTGGTAGACAGTCTGTGAACAGTTAGTAGACTGTCTGAATGGTCAGTAGACTATGTACAGTTAGTAGGAGGTCCTGTGTGCAATTAGCTGACTGTCTGTTAACAGTTAATAGAGTCTTTGAACAGTTAGTAGACTGTGAACAGTAAGTAGATTGTGTACAGTTAGTAGACTGTCTATGAGCAGTTAATATACTGTCTTTGAAGAGTTAGTAGACTGTGTACAGTACACAGGAGGAGGTCATGTGTACAGTTAGAAGACTGTCTTTGCAGACTTTCTGTGAACAGTTAGTAGACTGTGTACAGTTACTAGACTGTCTGTGAAAAGTTAGTAGACAGTCTGTGACCAATTAATAGTCTTTGAACAGTTAGTAGAGTGTTAACAGTTAGTACACAGTCTGTGTACAGTTGGTACAAATGTACAAGACCAGGTTTCCGTCCCCCTGCATTATGAGGCGAGTTCCTGCTTTGCCACAAGTGTCTGAAGCCCAAATTGGTTTCCAGCCATAAACCACAAAGTTCCCATCATCCTGAAAAAGTGCAGACACAGACAGAGGCCATTGATCAGAAAGCCTTCATTGGCCACTTTATTAGAAACACCCACCATGTGCTTTCAATAATTTTAGGACTACAAGAGGGGGTTTCTGGTAAAGTGTACAGTATATATGTGTGTGTGTGTGTGTGTGTGCCAATGAACTCCATTTTATCGAAGCATCCTTAGTGCGAGCGTCTCTCTCTCTTGCCCTGGTCTGTGGACTTTGCATAAGTCTAGGTTACCTCACACCCTCATCTAAAGGTTTTAGCAATAATAAAATTAATATTGCATAGAGCGCAACAGCCGTCCGCCCGAGGACTGCTGGGATAGGATGGATAGAGCGCAACAATTTTTCATTTCAGATGTGTTAGAATATCAGTGTTCAGTGTGCTTATGACTTCAATGTAGTATTTCTACAAAATATCAATTTGAGTTATTTAATGTCCTCTTTGCATGCGGGCTGTGTGTGTATCATTTTTCATTCGTCCTGTTTTTTCTGGGTTTAAGTCGTCAGGGTGACATAGAGGAAGCCTAGTTTCAGTAAATTCGTCTGTAAAGTGTCTGTCCGCTATATCGCCAGTTCTATTAAACAAGTCGCTGGTTTTCAGTTAAAGCAATAAAACCTCAGTTTTCTCTGGTTTTATTGTGGGTACATATTATAAATACTAAAGAAAGTCTAACTTTCACATGACATTCGCTGCAGATGTCACATTATAGTCTGTTAAAAGGCTGTAAAGGTAAACATGAGTGGGGTAAACAGCTACACTGCAACTCATAGCTGCATCAGGGCTGTATTGATACTTCTGGCGCCGGCGAGAGCGGCAGCCTGTTACAGCAGCTCCTGCTTACTTTGTTTTCCTACTTTTTCTCTCTCTGTTAGTACGTAAGTTCACTGTGAGTTGTTTTTTGTCTTATCTGCACCACGGACAGCAAACTACTAGAGTTTGCTCTGGTCCTCGCTCTGCTTTTTTCTTTGTTTACGCCCGCGTGCGGAGACCGCGTGCGGAGCCATGGCTCCATTGTTTACAGCCGGGTCAGCTGTTGGCGCTGCACCACACGGCAGTGCTGCCGGACGAGGGACCCGGCGTCCCCCGCGAGCTGAGGAGGAAGAGACGCGGGTGTCGTGCCGGAGCTCTGCATCGGGCTAAGAGGACAGAGCCCTTCTCCCCTCCGTCGTTATGAGGAATGTGAGATCTCTCCCCAACAAGATGGACGAGCTGGCGGCGCTGACGCGACACCAGAGAGAATATCGCGAATGCAGCGTTATGTTGTTCTCGGAGCCACGGCTAACGGCGCTGACCCCGGACACGGTCGTCACGCTGGACGGCTTCCAGCTCATACGGACAGGACAGGAGAGCGGGAAGAGGAAAGGAGGTGGGCTGGCAGTGTTTGTGAATGATAGATGGTGTAACCCCAAGCACATCACCATCAAAGAGCAAACCTGCTGTAAGGACATCGAGCTGCTAGCCGTGAGCATGAGGCCCCTGTACTTGCCCAGGGAATATTCGCATGTCATCGCGGTAACTATGTATGTCCCCCCCTCCGCCAACACTGAGACTGCCTGTGAGATCCTGCACTCATCTGTGAGCAGACTGCAGACACAGCACCCTCAAGCCCTCCTTCTCATCTCTGGTGACTTCTACCACGCTTCTCCATCCTCCACTCTGCCCACCTTCACCCAGTATGTAACCTGCCACACCAGAGACAATAAAATCCTGGACCTGTTTTATGCCAACACAAAGGAGGCATATAGGTCATCACCCCTGCCTCCCCTGGGAAGATCTGATCACAACCTGGTTCATCTCCTGCCTGTGTACAAACCTCTTGTACAGAGGGAACCAGCAGTCACCCGCACAGTAAAGAAATGGTCTGAGGAACCTGAAGAGGCTCTGAAGGACTGTTTCAGCACAACGGTGTGGGAAGTGCTGTGTGATCACGAGGAGGAGGACATAGACAGCCTCACACACTGCGTAACGGACTATGTGAACTTCTGCGTGGAGAACACTGGACCCACCAAGACTGTATGGTGTTTCTCTAACAGCAAGCCGTGGATTAACCCTGACATAAAGGCTCTCCTGAAGGAGAAAAAGAGGGCCTTTAGATTAGGGGATAAGGAGGAGCTGAAAGCTGTGCAGAAGGAGCTGAGGAGGAAGATCTGGGAGGGGAAAGCTAGCTACAGGAGGAAGATGGAGGAACAGCTACAGCAGAATAATGTCAGCGGAGTCTGGAAAGGCCTTAAAGCAATCTCCGGCCACAAGAAGTCCGAATCTCAAGCGGTACGGGACCAAAAGTGGGTGAACGATCTCGATCTGTTTTTCAACAGGTTTGATCACTCACCCGCCCCTCCCACTACACAGACGTCTCTGCTGAAACCCTCCTGTCTGGCACTTCCAGCATGCTGCTCTACCCCCTCTCTCACACCCACCCCCAGCACAACAACTTTCAGCTCACACCCACCCCACACTGGTTCTTCTGCTGGTTGTCGTAACACCCCATTCACACATTTCAACACTCAGCACCCCCCCTGCTCCAGTCTGACCTTCACAATGGCCCAGGTGAGAAATGAGCTTAGGAAGATCAAGGCGAGGAAGGCTACAGGGCCGGATGGCATCAGTGCCAGGCTCCTCAAGCCCTGAGCAGATCAGCTGTGAGGGATAGTGGAGCACATTTTTAACACAAGCCTGAAGCTGGGGAGAGTACCACAACTGTGGAAAACATCTTGTGTGGTGCCATTACCAAAAACACAGCACCCAAAAGACCTCAGCAGCTACAGGCCGGTGGCACTAACATCACACCTGATGAAGACACTGGAGAGGCTGGTCCTTAGACAACTCCGCCCTATGGTGAGCTCATCTATGGACCCACTTCAGTTTGCCTACCAACCTGGCATCGGGGTGGATGACGCCATCATCTACCTGCTGCATGGAGCTCTTTCTCACCTGGAAAAGCTTGGGGGCACTGTGAGAATCATGTTCTTTGATTTCTCCAGTGCTTTCAACACCATACAGCCTGGGCTCCTGAAGGACAAGCTGGAACAGGCCAGGGTGGACCATCACCTAACACACTGGATCCTGGACTACCTCACCAACCGTCCACAGTATGTGAGGACAAGGGACTGTGTGTCCGAGATGGTGGTCTGTAACACAGGGGCCCCACAGGGGACGGTGTTAGCACCGTTCCTCTTCACCCTGTACACTGCAGACTTCATGTACAACTCACCAAACTGCCATCTACAGAAGTTCTCTGATGACTCAGCGATCGTCGGCCGCATCACAAATGAGGACGACAGAGAGAACAGAGAACTGATTCAGGACTTTGTGGACTGGTGTCTGCGGAATCACCTACAGATCAATGCAGGGAAGACCAAAGAACTGGTGGTGGATTTCCGCAGGCGCACACTTCCCCCTCCAGCAGTGAACATCCAGGGAACGGACAGTGAAAGACTGGACTCTTATAAGTACCTGGGTGTGCACCTTAACTATAAACTGGACTGGTCAGACAACACAGCTGCACTTTACAGGAGAGGACAGAGCAGACTCTACCTGCTCAGGAGACTGAGGTCATTTGGAGTGCAGGGGCCACTCCTGAGGACCTTTTTCGACACAGTGGTGGCATCAGCCATCTTCTATGGAGTGGTCTGCTGGGGCGGCAGCATCTCCACTGCAGACAGGAAGAAACTGGACAAACTGATCAGGAGGGCCGGCTCGGTCCTGGGAACTCCTCTAGACCCAGTGCAGGCGGTGGGAGAAAGGAGGATGCTGAACAAGCCAGCATCCATGCTGGAGAACGACTCCCACCCCATGCGTGAGACTCTGGTAGCACTGGGCAGTTCCTTTAGTGACCGGCTCCTTCACCCCAAGTGTGTGAAGGAACGCTATCGCAGGTCCTTCCTTCCTGCTGCTGTGAGACTGTACAACCAGCACTGCTCCCAGTAGACCACACACAATACAATATACACTTACATTCAGAATGCGAATATTCTTCATTGTGCAATATGCTAAGTGCAATACAGATTTCTATGCAACTCTTATTTTATTTTATTGCAACTCTTATTTTATTTTATTTTATTTTATTATTATCCTTATTTTGTTGTAAATAGTCAAGAGATTTAGCTTTAATTTTTATTATTTATAATGTTGATAAGGTTTATACTGTTTCCCATCTCTATTACTGAGTGCCTTACTCCTGTTACTCTGCTGCTGCTGTAATACTGTGAATTTCCCCGCTGTGGGACTAATAAAGGATTATCTTATCTTATTAGTATCATTTTAGTGTCAGGAAAGCAGAGCGAGTAAAACCCACAGTGACCTCGAAAAGGTTTCAGGTCCAGTATCATTTAGAAACTAAAGAACTCACCTTAACTTCAATAACAGAGATCAGGGGTAGGGGGCGCTACACTAGGACATAAAACATGACTGGCCTGAGAACAGACAACATTTCTGCATTAATTTACAGCTTTAATGGCTACTGGTTCATCTAATGTTTCAGTTCAGTCCTAAAGTGAGGATTTAAGATGATGAAGTAAACGTCACTCGTTCAGAGCTAAATCTCTCTGGAGTGCAGTGTTGAAGCTCTGCATGGCTTCAGGAAAGCAGCAGAAGCTCTGATCTGATGATCTGTGGAGATGCAGGTGTGACCGCCTCAGTTCTGGGTGCGAGAGATGGTGTGGGAGTGTCCTTCATCCTCCAGGGCATAGAGGTTACACATGCGTGGGTGAGAGAACATTTTTCTGGAACGTCTCTGTGGAGAAACAGAGACTCCAGTGAACCATTGAAACAGCAGTTATGCCCTGAAGGACGTTTCAGCCTGAACTTTATCACAGAAAGTATACACACAATGAGGATTAAGCTGATTTCTGGGAAGCTGAGCTGCTTACAGAGAAGAGAAGAGCTTCTTTATGTGAATATTCTGATGTACTTTGACCTGCAAAGTGTTTATCCACTCCATCGGTGTCTCAGCACAGCTCTGAGAATCACAGTTTCCTCTACACCACATTAAGAAACTCCAACTTCAGCTTCATCTATCTGAGATATTTAATCAGTCGGTTTTCATTCTGTTGTTGGTTTTGTGAGGAATTTCTACATTTCACATCTATAAAAGAACTATTTAACAAAATCTGCTTCGAAGATTTTTCACATTTAGGTGAAACATGATGTTTGGAAATGACACCCAGTTATTGTACTTTTTACTACAGGGATATTTGTCTTTCCACTAGTGAACAAACCCCATTCTAAACAAGTTGAGAGTAAATAAAATAAAATGATCAAAAGTTCATTATTATTAAATAAAAGACAGCAGTTATCTGTCAATACATTTTGACCCGAGTTCAACTGAAAACATATTTACTCTTCTGAACTAAGCAACTGTATCGTTTCTGAGGAATACACACTCGTTCCCAGTCTGTTCCAAAAGGCCTGGACCGGAGCTTGGGCGCCTGTACTTCCCGAAAGTGCTGCGTGAAAGAAGGAGCGGTATTGTGATTGTTATTCACAGTAACCGCTCCTTCTTGTTTCTCTTCTACACGTCTTTTCTCTTTCTTGGAGTTCTTCTCATCCTTACCTTCTGTCTGGTCAGCGTATTATTTGGGTGGTATATTGGACACAGCGATGCTGCTGGAGTCCACTCACTGTCCACTCTATCAGATGCTCTGACCTTGCTAGTCCTGTGTTTTCACTGTTCTCGCTCCAGCAGTGACGCTGAGGAGTTTAAAGCACTGCTGCATCTGATACAGCAGTACCAATGCCACACATACTGCTATGCCAGCGTTACTGCAGTACTGAGAATGAAATCATGATAATACCTGCTCAGTGGTGGTCCAGGCAGGGGTCCTCATCACTGATAAACGAGGTGAAAAGGTTAAAGTACGAGAGAAACAGATCGACTACAGTCTGCAGTCGCAGAACTACAGAGGGCACTTCTACGTTAAATGGAGCTGATTAAATGGGAAATGAGCACAGATACAAGGCAGCTGTACACGTATAATCAGGTACAACACCACCACCGGTTTAGGGTGCAGTTTTATGGTAAACACTGCTGTAGCTGCTTCTTTACTCGTGTAATTGTTCAGTTTAATTTGTACGGACAATTAAAGTAAGTAACTGATACTGTTTTGATCCCACAGCCGGGGAAATTCCACCTCTGCATTTAACTGATCCGTGAAGTGAAACACCACATACACACTAGTGAATACACACACTAGGAGGCAGTGAGCACACTTGCCCGGAGCTGTGGGCAGCCCTATCCACGGCACCCAGGAAGCAGTTGGGGGTTAGGTGTCTTGCTCAAGAATACCTCAGTCATGGACTGTCAGCCCTGGGGATCAAACCGGCAACCTTCCGGTCACAGGGCCGGATCCCTAACCTCCAGCCCATGACTGCCCCAACAAAGCAGTCGCTCTTTGGTGTGGATCAGTTGATGTCCACATACTGGTGAACACAGCTGAGCTTTAAGAGATGGTAAACACTGGTAAACCAACCAGTGATGGGAAATCAACACGGTTGGATAGTGTAGTGGGTAACACCTCTGCCTTCTACGCTGTAGACTGGGGTTCAGTCCCCCACCTGGGTCAGCACCCTACACTATACCAATAAGAGTCCTTGGGCAAGACTCCTAACACCACCTTCACCTACTACGCTGTAGACTGGGGTTCAGTCCCCCACCTGGGTCAGCACCCTACACTACACCAATAAGAGTCCTTGGGCAAGACTCCTAACACCACCTTCACCTACTACGCTGTAGACTGGGGTTCAGTCCCCCACCTGGGTCAGCACCCTACACTATACCAATAAGAGTCCTTGGGCAAGACTCCTAACACCACCTTCACCTCCCTGTGTAAAATGATCAAACTGTAAGTCGCTCTGGATAAGAGCGTCAGCCAAATGCCGTGAATGTAAATATAAACACAGAGGACGTGATACCGGACATAGCGGCTTATTGTCCAGCATTATCTTCTTAGAAGTGTGGCGGATTATTGACGGCTCAGCTGTGATCACCTGTGCTTTACTACCTCTTCTATTTCTTTACACGTTCACAGTTTTACTGTAGAGCTCGACTCCAGCTGTGTTCTTTACGTTTAACAGCACAACTTAACATTCCTTAGTGCTGATTTCCAACTTCAGAGAGCTTTGTTTAGTGACGGTCAGTAACGGTCACATCAACTACATTTTCTTTCTTTGTTCAACAAAGGAATAAAAATGAGTACCCCTCCTATTTCTTTATTTGTTAAACAAAAAAACATGAAAGTCAACTCAAAGAGCTTTGCTCGAGAGTAGTTGTGCTTCTTTGTACAACAAATATTCTCATCTCAGCTCAACTAAATGTTTCTTTAGCGTTAACGAAGAAATGTCAGTCAGTGTCTCAAAGAATTCAGAGAAGTTGAGTGAACAAGAAAAAAAACGGGGGAAATTCGGTACCAGGTTTTTTTTGTTGTTGTTGTGCAAGCAAACTTTTTTTACAGTGCACTAATTTTAAGATGTTTAATGAAGTAAAATCATCTCACTGTGTTAGTAGATGATTGTGCTTGTGAAAAAGTATTTGCCCCTCAGCCAGTTCCTTCTGTTTTATATTATAAATGACGAATTCTGTAAATCTTTCAGATCATCCAAGTAACTTTATTATAAGATAAACACAACAAGAGTAAAATGCAGCTTTTAAATGCTCATTCCATTAATTGAAGATTTCTACAAAATCTCTATCACCAATGTGAAAAAGTAATTGTTCCCTAACCCTAATAACTGGTTGTGCCGCCCTCAGCAGCACCAACTTCAATCAAACGTTTGTAATAACTTGTGCTGAGTCTTTTACATCCCTGTGGAGGAATTCTGGCCCCACTCTTCCTTACTGAGTTCTTTCAATTCAGCTACATTGGACAGTTTGGACTACATTGGACTGCCCGTTTATGTTGCCACAGCATCTCAAATTTATTCCTCCTAATAAACAGACACCCTTTCAGCTCCGCCTCCTCATTATTCACCTCCATCACTGTAATACTCCATCATCTACATTAACACAGGAAGGTGATCAGAGGGGCGGTGGAGTTCGAGTCGGCAGCGTCTGAGATGTTTAAAAGGCAGAGTTAGAAGAGAAAAACATCTCCCAGTGAAAGTCTCAATTGGGACCAAGCTAAGGTCTGAGATGATGATCCTGGTGTGCATGTCTTCTTCCTGGTGGTGTCCAGTAGCGTCTGGTAGTGCTTCTTCAGGACCTCACTACATCGGTCAGAGATATTGCTGGTCCCAACATAGATAACCACAGTCCCAAAGGCATTGCATCTGCTGAGAGCCGAGGGGAGACGCTTGGCTATGTCTAAAACACAAGCACCTGGAAAACAGGAGACAGTGGCTGTTTGCACCTTTTACTTTAACGTAGCATGCAATAGAACTATCGATAGCATGAACCGAGTCCTGTGTAGAGGCGTAGGTGAAGGCATAGGTGGTGAACTGAGGGCAGTGATATGGTTGCAGGAGGTGAAGATCAGCTGGGGTGGCAGTGAGGGCCTGCAAGGCCCTCTGCAGCGCTGGCGTTCCCAGGGACATGTTTCAGAGACATTCCAAACAGAGTGATATGAGAAAAAAGAAAAGAAAAATGGACAAATGGCTGAACAGGAGACCAAAGAAAAGCACAAATGTGAGAATGTTCTACATTTAATAAGCATTTCATTATTTTAGTTTAATGTGGTTCTTCAATGTTCAGCTTCATATCACTGAAGAATTAGGGGGGGGTGATAATAAATAACTGCCCCCCTCTTTGAAGGCGTCTGATCACTAAATGTGTCATGGTTGGCTCCTCCCAGTCCTGTCCATGTGTTCTTGTTTTGGTTTGTAACTCCGCCCCTGATTGTTTTCACCTGTCCCTCATTGTTCCGTGTATTTAAGCCCTGTGTTTGCCCCTTGCGTTTGCCAGTCTTTGAATCCTTGTATCATTATACCTGGTCTTTGTTTGTGTTGGTTCTGGTCTTTGTTTGTGTTGGTTCTGGTCTTTGTCATGTCTACCCCACAATCTGTACGTGTCGGCTCATTGACCCTGGACTGTTTTGACCACGACCCTGGATTTGCCCATAATAAATCTCGCTTATCTCAGCGTGTGCGTCCGCCTCCTCGCTCCCCCTTACAAAATGTAACTAAAGCCCAGCAGTGAGGAGCTGAACTTTCCCCTCCTCTGCTGCCCCTGCAGATGGGCAGGGTCGCCTACAGAGCGGCGCTGGTAGCTGTTAATGAAGTGATGCTCTTTTATTAGAGGGACTCATTTCAGAGGAAGATCTCAACCACTGCCATGTAGCTCAGGAACAAGGGGCAGCGCTCCAAAACAAGGGGTAGGGGTAAAAAGGAGGAATGTGACTCGGCCAAACATTTATCCTTCAGCCAGTGTTAGAAAGTCAAGTTTATAATCACTGTGCTGTGACATCTTCTGCCTTCCACATCGTTTTGTCTGCAGATGTGGGCGATTCTGTGGACCTTTCTTTCCCTCCTGTCTGTCAGGAGCTGAACGGCTCACCGTCTCTGCAGGGCAGTTTACAGTGCAGTGTTAGTGGGAGATCATGAGGATCAGTGATGTAGAAACAGGACAGCTGACCGTCTCTGCGGGGCAGTTTACAGTGCAGTGTTAGTGGGAGATCATGAGGATCAGTGATGTAGAAACAGGACAGCTGACCGTCTCTGCGGGGCAGTTTACAGTGCAGTGTTAGTGGGAGATCATGAGGATCAGTGATGTAGAAACAGGACAGCTGACCGTCTCTGCGGGGCAGTTTACAGTGCAGTGTTAGTGGGAGATCATGAGGATCAGTGATGTAGAAACAGGACAGCTGACCGTCTCTGCGGGGCAGTTTACAGTGCAGTGTTAGTGGGAGATCATGAGGATCAGTGATGTAGAAACAGGACAGCTGACCGTCTCTGCGGGGCAGTTTACAGTGCAGTGTTAGTGGGAGATCATGAGGATCAGTGATGTAGAAACAGGACAGCTGACCGTCTCTGCGGGGCAGTTTACAGTGCAGTGTTAGTGGGAGATCATGAGGATCAGTGATGTAGAAACCATGACCTGAACTGGTTAATTTGCTGTAAATGTGTGACCTCAGTGTGTTGTCAGCCTAGCTAGCTAACTCAGGTAGCGTGTTATTTTAATGTTTTTATGTTCCTTTAGCAAACTAGCGCAAAGGTGCTACTGTGGCGCATTACCTGGCGGGTTAATTCACGGTTAGCACGTTAGGGGGTTGTTTGGCGCGTTAGCGCAGGGACATTAGCTCCTTTCTCTCCGAGGTGCGGTCTTGGGTTCTGTGGTGTGGTTATTAAGCCTTTGCAGTATTACTGGATCTGGCTAACTGTACTGCATGAGGTCTTAAATATTGCTGTTCTGTGATGCAAAATGCTTGGAAAAGTAAAAGTGGAGCTGTCGTTGTATTAGCATGCCCTTATGAAGAAGATCAGTATTAATATGAAAGATAGCAGCTGTCCAGCATTGGCCAAGACTTTGATTACAACACAGAAGTGCTACCCATCAAAAGAAAGCAGAAGGTTTTGGTCCTATTTTGATTCATGCTCTTTATTACGTCTTACCCCACAGTTAGTCCTGACCTTACAGTGCGGTCGAGAAGCATCTGGCTGATATTTGTGATAACAGCACGGCTTCTTACAACAGGACTGGATCACTCAGCTGATGCGTTGGCAAGTAACAGAAGCTTCACGCAGTTTTCGTAGCTGTTTTGTATTTGTGCTCAAACAAAACGAGAAATAATGAAATGAAATAGAGAATTTTAAAGTAACGTATGACCTGCCCGTTTTACTGAAGTAACGTTTTACCACCTTGGCTGTGAATATCTCTTGCTATGCGCTAATGTCTTAGAATAGGGTAAAAATATTATACGGACAAAAATGCAGATGTACGTTGCTCTGCCAGATCAATTATACATCTAAATTAATTTAAAGTGGACCATCTAACGTTTCTTGTACGTGAGAGGCAAGACTCTAAAAATGTAGACGTATGAACACACCTGACTGCTCAGATGAGTCTCTGGCTACTGAACACTCAGGATGCTTTTTCATCTCCTCTACTGTCCAGTTCAGTTAATGATAACAGATGGAGAGTAATCAATCACCAAATCAATCAATCATATGGATGGAGTTTCCTGTGTCTGCACTGCTGAGGATCACAGAAATGAGATTCATAGTTGGAGAATGTTTTGGATGGTGGGGTTTTATACTCTTTTGTATTCTTAATGTTATATCTGGCATTCTTAGCGAGGAGCAAAGTAAGCTTTTCATTGTATATAAGGAAACTTGTTTCCTCTGTACATATGACAATAAACACTTTGAACTTGAACTTGAACTATGGATGAAGGGCTTTACCTCTGGAGGGGTGCAGCAAGGTAAGTTTGTTTATAGAGCACCTTTCATACACTGCAGTCATTCAGAGTGTTTATAAACAATACAGAGAAGATTATTGAAATAAAAATGAAAAAGATGCAGGAGAAAGGAAATTAAACGATAGATATAAGAGTTCTGCTCGGCTCGTATCGCTGCAGCAGATCAGATAAATAAGCTTCTCCTGACCATTACGACATTTATAGAGCAGTAACAGCTCCTTCAGTCCGTTCTGACACAGACTGGTAGCCAGTCTAAGGGTTTTAGAATGGAGGTGATGTGCAAAACGTTTTTTTGTTTGTTTGTTTTGCATCAGTTGGTTATACATGTGTACTTATGCTGTTTTATTAAATACGGTACAACTAATGTATCATAATGCAAAAAAATAATGAATGCAGCATTAAAATAAATCTGGCACAAATTTACATAAATATTCAAATGAATTACAGAAATAATTAGAACATCATCATAAAAGGTACTATAGTAAAAAAATGTCAATGTTCTGCAATGTCAACTTGTGATAGTCCAGGATGAGGGTTTGGGTTGTTGACTTGTGAAGTCGTTATAGAAGTTACTGAGAACAAATTAGACAGTCGTGCACTCTCGAGAAGAAGTTAAGATTTATTTCAAGACATCTTCATACAGAGATGTTTGCAGGTTGGTTCTCCCACAGGAAAGCAGGAACAAACACCAATTGTACAGTTTTATCACTCTCACACAGCCCAAACAAGCTTCCTCCCCTAAGTATCAAGGTTATGTACCCTGATAGAGAGGCGAAGAAAAGTATAGAACATTCTAAAGATGACCTAAAAGGATCAGGCCTTTAGAGACAGATATATCACAATCCTACAATCCCCCTGTGATCATGTATGAAACCAAATGATCAAAACACAATATATTGTTTAAATGCTAATTAATTGAACACAACTACTGTACTAACATTCTAGGCTGAGCTTAAACATACTAAGTTCTAAAAACTTAGAAGGCACTTGCGAGGAGCAATTACAGCTGCATTAAATGTGATTAATGATTAATAATGTAATGAATATATATTAATTAATTGAAAATGAAATTAAATGGATTAAATGAGAGATATATGATTAATGAAGTAAATGTAATAAATCATGTATCTGCAATGTCAACTTGTGAAGATCCAGGGTGACAGTTAGGATGGTTAGAATTAGTTTTTGGGTGGAGGTTAAGGTCAAGGTTAGGATTAGGATTAGGCCCAGTGTGATGGTTAGAAATAGTTTTTGGGTGGAGGTTAAGGTCAAGGTTAGGAATAGGATTAGGTTTAAGTCTGTAAGTTTAAATAAATATTTGAACGGATTGCAAAAAACGTCTAGAATATTCTGACAGAATGTTAAGGATAAACATAAAAGGGAATACAGAAAAAGTGCTTTTTTTGGCAATGTCAATTAATGATAGTTTCTTATTTTTATTCTGAGATAAGAAAGGAAAAGCAGTTCATATTTTTGTAATTAGACCCTGGATTGTGAAATGATACAATAAAAATAAAGGAATCCTCTTCATAAATATCCAGACAGGTGTCTAAATGACAGGTGTCCAGGATCACTGTAGATTTCCAGGTACCTCTTTGCTAGCCATGGTGTTGTCAGGTGTCAGTCAGGTGTCAATATTCCACTACAAACAGAACACAAATTGATAAGGTTTTCACTTCAATCACCTGTTACTCATATTGCAGACCATTCAGTGAAACTCAATATTGGTGACTATTCTGAGTGTCCTTTTAAGAGTAAACAATGCTTAACAGACTCTCGGTAACATCAACATGTCAGTGTTGTAGCAGCATCGTGAGTTTTAATCAAATGTGTAAATAAAATGAGTTTATATTCTACTGAAATCAGTAGTTCTTCACTGAGTTCAAGTTCATTTCTGTAAATGTCAAGCTGAGAGGTCACTGACCATGTAACAGGTTTAATACAGATCATCTCACAAAGCTGTTATAGACACACTGCTGATACCATTTTGCAGCAGGAGCTCGACTGGATTAGGTTTTAGGTTAAGGGTTAGGATTAGGGCCAGGGAGAGGGTCAGGATTAGGTTTTGGGTTGAGGTTAAGGTTAGGGTTAGGATTAGGGCCAGGGAGAGGGTCAGGATTAGGTTTTGGGTTTGAGTTAAGGTTAGGGTTAGGATTAGGGCCATGGTGAGGGTCAGGATTAGGTTGTGATTTGGGGTGAAGGCAAAGGTTAGGATTAGGGCCAGGGTGAGGGTCAGGATTAGGTTTTGCCACTGACATGTTGATGTATTATTGATCCTCTGTTAAGATTTTATTAATCATCTACAAGGAGCACTCAAAGTAAAGTGTTACCATCATCTCTTATTTGGAAGCGTACATGTTTTTACTGAATACACATACTCTAAGAATTTGTCCTACTTGAACGTAACTACACTGTTAGCCCCACCAACTGCAAATATAGGCTGAGCTGACTAAACTCATCAGGTTATAACTTGGATGGCAACCATTCTTGCCTGACTGGGCACCCACAGGGCTTTTAATTAAGCATATGCTGACTTCTCATAAAGGCTGGTTGCCATGTGACTCTGAGTGTGGTAGAGCCATTTCCTCCAGTTTGCAGGTGGTGGCCGTGCCATACTCCCAGTTCACATGGCAACTAGCCTTTATGATGTGCACTGCAGATAGGGCACCAATTACATGCTGCTGTACGTGAGACAGCATATGTTCAGTTGGCAGCCCTGCAGGTGCCTGGTCAACCAAGAAAGGTTGGCATGCAAGAGAGTTTTGAGTTACAAGCTAACGAGTTCAGTCAGCTCAGTCTATATTTTTCCCTGGTGATGCTGAGCTCAATGTTCCCTAAACAGTTTGCGCATCGTGCCACAGGCGTGGCTAGAATATAGAATGTGAAGCTGTTGTGTGAACATGCTGGTCTACTTCATTTATCACCCGCTCCTTTATTAACTATTATCAAACTATAGACTATATACATATTTTATATTAATTGTGATGTTACCTTTGTATTATAGGAAATTGGAGACTTGTTTCCAGTTTGGATCATTTTGATTGTTGTAGCCCTGGTTTTTGATCCAGTTAGTAAGGGCACTGACATCAGTATTCTTCATGACACCTTTGCCTTGAAGCAGTTTGTACCATTTCTTTACCATCTTTAGAGAATGTTTCTGAAAACTCTTTTCAAAACTGTCCAGCCTGGTTTTACTCACTGGGTTATTCTGAAAGTCTTTGAAAGGCTTGTTGTTGTTATTACTTAACATGAATCTGGGCATTGCACCTAGGATGGTCAGTTTGAAGGTGGCCACAACATCATCTTTCTGTATAGCATCAGCTATGGCTTTCCTTAATTTCCCTTCTGTTGTACTGAGAAACTCACGATGTATTTCTTGTGGCACATAAACAGTTGGAAGTTTAAGGCCATGATACTTTTTAACTTTAGGAATCAGATTGGTGTCCAGAGGAGATGAGTCTGTTGCCACTTCAAGCATGGCTGTGGCTAATTTGCTATTCTGGTTTAACTTCCAGGCTTTCAATATACTACTCACTGGTGGTTGGTGATCTGCATTGATGATTTGCCCAATACCGGGATTTTTAATTGCATATTTTCGCCACTCTTTGTAAAGTACTAATTTTCCAACCTCTTTACTGAGCATCTTTTGGTTCTCTATGATCTTTTTCAATTTTTTTTTTCGTGCAGCTCCCTCTGCCATGTACCAGTCCCCTCCTCTGATGGCTTCTGTCCACTCTTTGCGCTTGACAAAAGGCTCCCATTGGCCTGAGTGTCTCAGGAGGGCGTCGGCCTCCACAGATCGGAGGCGATTTGCTTCCAAAGCGACCTCCTCTTCACTGGCCTCTGGTTTCAAGCCTCTCGCTAAAGCATGAAACAGGCAGCTCTTGTTTTGACTGGTTACACTAACTGCTTGATTATTGATGAGCACGTCGTAATGGCCGTCTGGGTATTGGTCACTCTTTGGTCTGTAGATCAGTGTCACAGTTTGACTGACAAGCTTAGTGTTCGGGTTCAGCTCCTGCATTTTGGTAAACTTGCCATGACTGTCCTCTGTCAGGATGACCACCTTGGTGCCAGTGGTTTCTGACAAGACTCTGATATCCAGAATGGTACCTGCCTTTGTGGGGTTCCTGATCTTCTCAGCATGTGACTGTGAGTGTTTACCAGACTCCCCCGACAGTTTGTGTTTAGAATTCAGGTCTCCTGGCATGTGTGCAATGTACCTGTTATTTTGTCCAGCTCTGAGTTTTTCCTCTGTTCTGTCAATCTTTAGGCCCCTATTTACATAGTGGCCAATGATGCCATTTACTTTGCCTTGGGCATGTGAAACAATGTGACTGGAGAACTTCTGGTGGAATACTTCTACTAACGTATCAGCTAATAATGCACTGATAGTTTCAGCTAAATCCCTTTTGAATTCCTTCAGCATCTCGATTTGTGAAGCAGGCAGCTCATTTTGCTTCACTTCCCCTTCTCTAAACGCATTCAGTTGTTCATGAAGGTTTGAGAAAAACTTGTTTGAGAGGCTGGCCACTAAACTGATGGCATCTGCTGCCAATGTTGACATATGGATGGTTTGGATGGCTGTCAGAATTCCATGTGTTGTGCCTTTTGCCTCAGATTTAGCACTGTCAATCACTGTGGAGATAGATGAGTTAAGCTTGTTCTGCCAGCTGAGATCTGCAAGGAATGGCTGTAATGCAGTGTTGCTCAACTCTCTGAAAATGGAGAGAAGATTGCTCTTTCTGTTCTTGTCCTGCAGGAGGTCAGACAATTGTTGTTTATCCTCAAGGTGTGAAAGTATAGTGGAGCCTACTAATGTAGCCAAGGGCTCTTGGTCCAGGTTATGGTTCACATTGCTAACAATCTTCTTTTTAACTTCATCTTTAATGCCATTAAGTATTTTTGTCAGTAATTCTTCTTCTGCCCTGTTAAATCCATAGATAATGGCTTGCTTTGCCATTGTTTTCACAGTGTGTTTCACCGCATTCTTCATATGTGTCTTTGTAACAACACTGAGACTATCTTTAGCCTGTCTGGAGAGAAACTTTGGCATTGACTTCAATTGTTTGCCAAATCCCTTAACTGCCAGTTTAGAAGCTTTGAAGCCCTTTGCAATCAGCTTTCCAACTCCAAACCCAATTAAAGATACACCAATAGAAATGGCTTTTTCTATAGCCCACGATTTCCAACTGAATTCTGCTGTCACCATGGACTCGATGCCGGAGATGCAGTCTGATATTCCTTCGGTGATCAGCCCCATGCCAACTTGGGCTAATGTTCCAAAGGTAAATGCAGTGAGCAGTGCCCCTCCAATAATCTGCAAAACTCCAAGAAAGAACACCAGCAGAGCTTCCCATGGGAAACGAGGCTCCTCTTCAACAGAAAAGACATATCCCAGACCTTGACTGTACAAGTTGTAGGCCTCTGTTTGGAGATCTTCATCAGCACTTGAGACCAGGGAGAACATGGGTGATTTCTTGGCTATTGCATCTCTCCCTCTTTCTTTGATCTCCTCAAGCTTCTTGACAGCCTCACTGATGTTTTGATCAAAGTAACCCAACATGCTGCACCTGGTTGTCAACTGTTTTTCAAGGCTGGTTGGGTTACTGTTGGCTGAGTCACCAGAAGACATTTTTACAAACTGTAGACAGACAATGCATTCTTCAGTGAGGTTTGTCAAAGACCTCTGTGCTTTCCTGAGATCATCTATGGCCGTAGTGAGGTAATCTCCCTTCTGCTGCTTTATAGTGCAGTATGCATGACTGTAAAAAGCTATGGAAGCCCAGCTTTCATCTAGTTTCATAGCTTTTTCAAATAGCTTGGCACTGGTATCCCATTGTTTTCTATCCAGTGCAATATTCCCAAACTTGATGTAGTGGTAAATGCTAGAACATGGTGAAGTCTGATTTTGAGACTGACTTTTTGCCAGAGATAAATCAGTTGTTAAGCTTTTCTGCAATTCATTTCTTTTCAATTGGTCAATTTCTTCTGATTTAGTTTGCAACCAGATTCCCCAGAACTCATTTAAGATGGCAACAACAGCTCTTTTTTCATCTTCGTCTGTGTTCCTGTGAATATCCTGAAGGGTTTTACAGTACTCTGAAAACAGGTCCTCCCGCAGTTGCATCTCAGCGACATCATTCATCATGTGGGTAATCTTTTCTATTGCAAGTCTATCCCTTGTTTTTTTTGCCTCCTCCAGAGAAGACACTGTCCTGAAGGCCACCTGCAGATGATCCGTGGTCATGATTACCTGAGAAGATCCAGGATTACCTTTGCGTGCAGTTCGGCCAAAAGCCTGGAGTTCCACTCTTGTGTTCTCAGAAAGGAAAGAGAGGATCACAAATAATCCTCCATTTTTGTTTACCTCTTTGGAGACTTTTATGTCTGTTCCACGGCCAGCAAGGTTTGTGGCAACAATGACATCACCGGGAAACAGTTTTTTCCTCAAACTCTCTTTGTCACTGCGGCAGTAGAGAATAATATTACCTGGGATGATGCCTCTCAGCTCTTCACAGATGTCTTCAGCTGTGTTGATAGTTTCACAGATTACCAAGGCTGCTCTTCCACCTCTGTATGAATTTGGGGTAATTTCAGCCATAACTGCATGCTTTAGTTCAGATTTCCACTCTTCAGCGGAGGTCTTCAGAGTACCTTTAACCTCAAATAATTTCTTACGGTTGAAAGTTGGCATTTTGCAGGCTGAGAGATTTGGATACAGTTCCTGCAAAAACAGCATTTCTGTCTCACTCCCAAGTGTCCCTGTTGTTCCATATATTTGTCCATGGTATTTTTCAAAAAAGCAAATGTTAGAAATGTAGTTGGTCACTGTTGAAATTGTGCTCAGTTTGATTTGGTGTTTGATCTCAACAAACTGTTGTAGACCATCACCCCATTTCTTACTCAGTTCTACAATACCAGTGGATGTGAAGTCCACTGGACAGACGCTGTCATTTTCTACAACATATTCCCGTCCCTCCCTCAGTCTCTTTGCCAGAAAGGCATTCTGAACCCACACTGGCAATTTCTTCTCTATGAGATTTCTCAGGAATCCAGGGATGCTGATCTTGTTTTTCTCATTTGTACATGGGGTGTACTGAATCTTCTCTGAGATTAATTCTGCAATGGGCTTGCTGAGAATTTCTTCAGAATCATACAGAGTACAACACAAGCCTTCCTCCAAAACGAGAAATGTAAGGTCTGGAATGTCCTGGTTGTTGTACGTGTTGGGCTTTGTGAGACAGAGCAATCCTTTCTCATCTAAAGTG
The DNA here is from genome assembly GCF_015220715.1 of Pygocentrus nattereri. Taxonomy (NCBI): domain Eukaryota; kingdom Metazoa; phylum Chordata; class Actinopteri; order Characiformes; family Serrasalmidae; genus Pygocentrus; species Pygocentrus nattereri. The sequence goes on from NC_051230.1 coordinate 36,829,946, forward strand.
TATACAGTAAATCCATAGGGGACATAGTCTTCGATTTCTTGGAAAAAATCTATCATTTTATCCTGACTCACAGTTTTCAGTTTTTTGAGAAGTTCATCTTGTTCATATTTGAAGAGATCCTCTGTAAATCCTTGTGGCACAATCTTTGATTCTTCAGCAATGTATAAAATATCCTTTGGGTCATTAATTTCACTTCCTTCTGTGTCAATGGAGTCAAATATGGCCTTGAAGAATGAAGCAGGGGGACCCTGTACAAATGTCTGTTGTCCTGTTGACAGGAAGCCATACTGGCTGACATGGCCCCAGATCATGGCCAGAATAATGTTCAGGTGCTGCATGGAGACCATGGGGCTGGAAAGGTAGGTTAGCTGCACTCCCTGATCCAGCAGCAGTGAGTCCACTTCATCGATTATGATACACTGATAGCTGCGATCGGGCCTCACATCCTTCATCTCAAATATCTGGCGTAGGTGATCTGCAGCAAAGGCTTCGATTGTTCCGTAGACCACGTCTTTCTGGTAGCAGTCTTTTCTAGCTTTGTCTTCAGTTTTGTCTGTGTTTGTGTCAGCTGTGATGCCAAAGTATGAGTAGAAGCTGTTCCATTCGTGTGCATCTCTTTGACATAACACAGAAGAGCTGGACAACACGTCTACTTTTTCACCCCTAAGTGCACGCAGCGCTGCGAACATTGCTATGACGCAAGACTTCCCTTCTCCAGTTCCCATCTCCAGGAGCTTTCCAGTGTCAGACAAGGCCAGGAGGCACCAGCTAATCAACTGAGTGGCTCTGGGCCACCACTTCCCTTTAGCATTACACTGGTGTACAGCATTGCATAAGACTGCCAGGACCTCCTGAAGGTCTAGTGTGTCTGTGCTATGACTCAGATTCCTAGCTTGATGTACGTCTGTGTGGTTTTTGATCTCCCCAGATTTAATCATGTTTGTAACATTCTTTACTATACAGTATGATTTCTCCAGCATTTGTTCATCAATGTTTTTCATCTGCCGTATTTCATTAAAAAGACACTCAATGTTTTTTTCTTTTTCATTTCTGAAGCTCTTTTCTAAATGCTGGATCAGTTTTTCAGTTTCTGATGAGTTCAAGAGCTGAAGGAGAGACTGGTTCTTCTCATCTGTCCACCCAGAAGATACCTTATATGTTTCCATCAGATGTAGAATCTTCATAATGGAAATACAGTCTTCATTGAGATGGTGGTCAGTTAATGCTACAAGGAGGTTTAAGGCTTCTACTGGTGACCAAAGTTTTTGTGCCACAAGATTTGACACCTTCTGGAAGACTTCTTTAGCTTGTTCATTTGGGGCTTGGAATTGCACTGCACAGGCAAATAAAACCTCCAAACACAATTTTCCTGCCAGAGATGCCCTGTCTTTCTCTCTTTCTATTTCTCCAGCAAACACTTGGAGGATTTTCTCAAGAAAGGTCAGAATGTACACCTCATTAGAAGGCAGTTCTTTTCCGGTACTTCTTTGCAAGATGGTTGTGATTTTATTGTCAGCATCTGTGAATTTGGTTAGATTAGTGTGGAGCACCTGAAAAAGAGCCTTAATAAACATGTGTCTCAGTTCAATATTCTCACTTTGAAAATTATCCATGAGGCTTTGCAGGGTCTCTCTAGCAGACACCAGGGCATCAATTTCCTGGAGCTTTGAAAGTTCCAGATTGTAGGAGGTGCTGAGACTTCTTTCAGCAATGATAAATCCTCGGCTAAGGTGAGGATACCCGGTTTCCATCATCTCTAATCCATACTGAAAGTAGTCTGAGACAAAGTCATCCATGGTACCATACACAATGTCAGCTTCATAGATTTCCCTCTGTGACACACTGCTTTTATTCATGTTTGTGTTAAGAGAAATTCCAAGGTGCTTGTAGAAGTCAGCCCACTCCTTAATTTGCTCATGTGAGTGAACGTCAGAGCTTAGCACAATGTCCAGTTTGTTTCCCATGCAGACTTGTGTGGCCACAAACATGGCTGTGACACACGGATCCTCATCCACACCAACCAGTTCTGATGCCTGGCTCTTCTCAGCCAGCACCAACACACACCATCTCAGCATGTGTTGCACTGTGGGCCACCAGCACTTTGTGTCAAAAACTGCTTTGCAGAGCTGAGACAGAAAGTTTTTGATATCATCTGCATTGAGGTTTGCAAATTCAAAGGAATCTTTCATGAATGGTTCATCTTTTGGTGCATTTTCTGAATATTGCAAGACACCAGTGATAATGTTATTTATCATATCAATCACAGAATCGTCTAAATTCCTGAATGTTTTCAATTCTGCTAAAGCTGAATCTAGACTTCTCTTATCTTGCTTTCTGAGAGTCCTTTGGAAATCCTGTGGGAATCTCTCAGGGCCAACAGAATCCAGAGCCTGGATGAGAGAGTGTCTGGAGTCATCTGTCCATCCTGGTGATACATCATTCATTTGTACCAATGTGAGCACTTCAGTGACTGGGGCATCCTCTGCATATTTCTCTAATAACGCTTTGAGTAGAGTCACTGCCTCTACTGGAGTCCATTGGTTTGTTTTCACAAGTCTGAGAAGCACCTCGGTGGATTCTGAATGGCTTTTCTTGCCATTTAGATGTGTGAGTGTGAAGAGCAGATGCTCCAAGCACTGGATTTCCATCTTTAAAATGAACACGGAGGCTCTTCCAACCACATGCTGTAGTGACAATGTGAGGGTACCCAGGAATTCTATAAGATAGAGATCCTCATTGGAAAGGTCCTTCTCAGCCCATTGTTTGGCTATGAGAGCAGCATCACTCTGACAGCTGCCGTAGTCAGAGATGAAGTGCATGAGGTTTAGGTACAGGGCTTGAGTCAGCAGGAAACTCTCAGAAATGTTGCATGCTGATTGGCTGATGGACTCCACCAGACACTGCACCTGATTGAAGATGCTTTGCAGGGAAAGTCCCTCAGCTCTTTCCAGAGACAGGGCACACAGTTCTGTGATGAACACCTGAGCATGCTGCAGAGTGCTAAGGGATGGAGGAGCACTGACCCATTCGTCAAACAGGAGTTTGTCCAGGGCTGACAGGATGTTCTCCAGCTGATCAGCACTCAGCTGATCGAGAGTGAGGTTTGGAACCGGGATGCTGCATTTTGATGAGAGGATTTCTAGGAGCTTATCACTGTCACTGCCTGATTCACAGTTTGTCTCAAACTCACCCAGATGGCTTTTTAGAACTTGATGCTTGGACTTACGTTCCTCTAGAATGTTCACCTCTCCTTGTCTCACCTCTCTCCATCTTTTCTCTTTTCTTCTTTCTTCATCCCTGATTGGCTGATTAAAGCAGTGTTCACACTCGTATGCATTATGATAGCCAACTGGTCTGTAATATTCTCCTCGATTGTAAACATACACAAATCGCCCGTGAATAGTATCTTTGTAGTAATCTGAGAAGTTGTAGCATGGAGGCAAGACTTTATCACACTTGCAGCATCTCAGCCGGTCGCCCATGCAGCTTTCTGATGGGGCGTTCGACATTTTTAATGAATTCCTCCGTAGCTAAGCAGTGATATCAAGTGCAACCTGCACTTTCCTGAAAGGTGAAAATTAAAGACAAAGACAGATAAAATTGAACATTAACATATAATAACATTTAAGAATGTACCAACAAATTAACAGTCTTACAATAATCTTTTTAAATTAATTTTACACAAAAACAGTCCTTGTTTACCCTAGTCAGAAACCATGCCTTAACTGTGAAGTTCGTGATGCTTTTAAATCAGAAAACCCCAGACCCCTTTTTTCTCTTCAGTCTGTGATCTCCACAAAATGATTTCTGTTAAACAAAACCAACAAGGACTTGTCTATGTAGTTCCCTGGATTCCAGCTGCATAGACATTTTCTACTGCTCATTTTGTGTCATTTTTAATCAAGTGCAAACTGATCTACTCTCCCAGAGAGATTTCTTCTTTCATTCTGGTCATTGTTTCTGCCAGACACATGTACAAGCATGAGCAATGGGCAGAAACTGCTGATCAGATAAGAGAATGTTTTGGATCATGGTTACACCATCACAGACATCATGTACGCAGCTCTCGGTCACCTCATTCCTACATACAGGCAGACACTCAAAACCAACAAGCCTGTTGTCACTACAGTGAAGAGGTGAACCAGTGGAGACAATGAAAAACTACAGGACTGCTTCAAATCTTCAAACTTGTTTTTGAAGAGGCTCCAGAGACATATACAGACCTATGATGAAATACATCAGTTTCTGTGAGGACATCTGCATTTCAACTACAGCGCAAGTGAAAATACAGAAACAACAAACCATGGTTTTCGGCTAAACTCTGACAGCTTTGTAGGGAAAAGTAGCGAGCGCTCAGGGGGGAACACAGAATTCTCTACAAAGGGGCCAAATACAAACTGGAGAAAGAGATTAAAGCAGCAAATAAGAAATACTCAGAAAAGCTGAAGCTACGTTGCTGTTAATGACCCAACTTCAGTTTGGAAAGACCGCAAAGAGTTCACCAACTACAAGATGAGAAAGACTCGCCTTCTCCTGAAAGCCCACGAGTTGCCCAACAACCTGAATGAGTTCTACTGGAGATTTGAACATCCACCATCGTTTCATTTCCATTACTGGACTAATTGACCACAAGGCAGTAACCTTAACCACTATCATCATTAAGGTCTTTGAACCCCTGGTCCTAGCCCACTTGAAGGCCATTGCAGACACTCTGCTGGATCCCATACAGTTGCTGTACAGAGCTAACAGGTTTGTTCGTGTCAGTTTGGGCCTAAACGTCATGCCACAGGATCTCTGCAGTCCTGGAACCTATGCTAAAGATCTGTTTGTGGATGTAAGGTCAGCTTTCAACACTATAATGTCAGATCTGATGCAGGTCAAACTGTGCACTGTCTCAACAGAGAATGTTTTTAGTGAGAAACCAGAAAAAAATCAACCTGCTGCAGAGTCTGATTCCAATTCTACATGATCATGATCAAATAAATATGTAGATCATCTAAAACCATATGGTTTGGCTCCTCCAGCACACTAGAATGAGCTAAAGTGTTATCAGGACAGTGGAGAGGATCATCTTATTATTACATTAATGCTTCAGGACATCTACAACAACAGAATGATGAGGCGCAACAGCAAAACTACAGCTAAGTTCTCTTATCCTGGACACTCTTCAAGACATGCCCCTCTGGTAGAAGATTCAGGACCATCATAACCAGCCAAACATGAAAAAAACTTTTCGCATTTGTTTACGCTACAGTAACTGATTGAAGCTCCTCGCATTATTACAATAACTCCTCCGAACGGAACGTTCGTTTACTCTACAGCTCCTCACCATATTACAGTAACTCCTCTGAACAGAACGTTCGCTTACTCTACAATAACGGACAGAAACCCCTCGCCGTGTTACAGTGACTCCACCAAACGGAACGGTCATCTACTCTATAGTAACCGATCAAACCCCCTCGCCATGTTACAGTGACTCCTCCAAACGGTACGTTCGTCTACTCTACAGTAACGGATCGAACCCCCTCACCGTGTTACAGTGACTCCTCCAAACGGTACGTTCATCTACTCTACAGTAACAGAACGAACCCCCTCGCCGTGTTACAGTGACTACTCCAAACGGAACGTTCATCTACTCAACAGTAACTTATAGAACCGCCTCGCCGTGTTACAGTGACTCCTCCAAACGGAACGTTTGTTGACTCTACAGTAACTAATAGAACCCCCTCGCCGTGTTACAGTGACTCCTCCAAACAGAAAGTTCATCTATTCTACAGTAAACGATCGAACCCCCTCGCCGTGTTACAGCGACTCCTCCAAACGGAACGTTTGTTTACTCTACAGTAACTAATAGAACCCCCTCGCCGTGTTACAGCGATTCCTCCAAACGGAACGATCATCTACTCTACAGTAACGGATCGAACCCCCTCGCCGTGTTACAGTGACTCCTCCAAACGGAACGTTCATCTACTCTACAGTAACGGATCGAACCCCCTCGCCGTGTTACAGTGACTCCTCCAAACGGAACGTTCATCTACTCTACAGTAACGGATCGAACCCCCTCGCCGTGTTACAACGACTCCTCCAAACGGAACGTTCGTCTACTCTACAGTAACGGATCGAACCCCCTCGCCGTGTTACAGTGACTCCTCCAAACGGAACGTTCGTCTACTCTACAGTAACGGATCGAACCCCCTCGCCGTGTTACAGCGACTCCTCCAAACGGAACGTTCGTCTACTCTACAGTAACTGATCGAACCCCCTCGCCGTGTTACAACGACTCCTCCAAACGGAACGTTCGTCTACTCTACAGTAACTGATCGAACCCCCTCGCCGTGTTACAACGACTCCTCCAAACGGAACGTTCATCTACTCTACAGTAACGGATCGAACCCCCTCGCCGTGTTACAGCGACTCCTCCAAACGGAACGTTCATCTACTCTACAGTAGCGGATCGAACCCCCTCGCCGTGTTACAGCGACTCCTCCAAACGGAACGTTCATCTACTCGACAGTAACGAATCGAACCCCCTCGCCGTGTTACAGCTACTCCTCCAAACGGAACGTTCATCTACTCTACAGTAACGGATCGAACCCCCTCGCCGTGTTACAGCGACTCCTCCAAACGGAACGTTCATCTACTCTACAGTAACGAATCGAACCCCCTCGCCGTGTTACAGCGACTCCTCCAAACGGAACGTTCATCTACTCTACAGTAACGGATCGAACCCCCTCGCCGTGTTACAGCGACTCCTCCACACGGAACGTTCGTCTACTCTACAGTAACGGATCGAACCCCCTCGCCGTGTTACAGCGACTCCTCCAAACGGAACGTTCATCTACTCTACAGTAACGGATCGAACCCCCTCGCCGTGTTACAGCGACTCCTCCAAACGGAACGTTCATCTACTCTACAGTAACGGATCGAACCCCCTCGCCGTGTTACAGCGACTCCTCCAAACGGAACGTTCGTCTACTCTACAGTAACGGATCGAACCCCCTCGCCGTGTTACAGCGACTCCTCCACACGGAACGTTCGTCTACTCTACAGTAACGGATCGAACCCCCTCGCCGTGTTACAGCGACTCCTCCAAACGGAACGTTCGTCTACTCTACAGTAACGGATCGAACCCCCTCGCCGTGTTACAGCGACTCCTCCACACGGAACGTTCGTCTACTCTACAGTATCGGATCGAACCCCCTCGCCGTGTTACAGCGACTCCTCCACACGGAACGTTCATCTACTCTACAGTAACGGATCGAACCTCCTTGCCGTGTTACAGCGACTCCTCCAAACGGAACGTTCATCTACTCTACAGTAACGGATCGAACCCCCTCGCCGTGTTACAGCGACTCCTCCAAACGGAACGTTCATCTACTCTACAGTAACGGATCGAACCTCCTTGCCGTGTTACAGCGACTCCTCCAAACGGAACGTTCATCTACTCTACAGTAACGGATCGAACCTCCTCGCCGTGTTACAGCGACTCCTCCAAACGGAACGTTCGTCTACTCTACAGTAACGGATTGAACCCCCTCGCCGTGTTACAGCGACTCCTCCACACGGAACGTTCATCTACTCTACAGTAACGGATAAATCCTCCTCGCCATGTTACAGTGACTCCTCCAAACGGAACGGTCGTCTACTCTACAGTAACTAATAGAAACCCCTCGCCATGTTACAGTGACTCCTCCAAACGGTACGTTCATCTACTCTACAGCAACGGATCGAACCCCCTCGCCGCGTTACAGTGACTCCTCCAAACGGAACGTTCATCTACTCTACAGCAACGGATCGAACCCCCTCGCCGTGTTACAGCGACTCCTCCAAACGGAACGTTCGTCTACTCTACAGTAACGGATCGAACCCCCTCGCCGTGTTACAGAGACTCCTCCAAACGGAACGTTCATCTACTCTACACTAACGAATCGAACCCCCTCGCCGTGTTACAGCGACTCCTCCAAACGGAACGTTCATCTACTCTACAGTAGCGGATCGAACCCCCTCGCCGTGTTACAGCGACTCCTCCAAACGGAACGTTCATCTACTCGACAGTAACGAATCGAACCCCCTCGCCGTGTTACAGCTACTCCTCCAAACGGAACGTTCATCTACTCTACAGTAACGGATCGAACCCCCTCGCCGTGTTACAGCGACTCCTCCAAACGGAACGTTCATCTACTCTACAGTAACGGATCGAACCCCCTCGCCGTGTTACAGCGACTCCTCCAAACGGAACGTTCATCTACTCTACAGTAACGGATCGAACCCCCTCGCCGTGTTACAGCGACTCCTCCAAACGGAACGTTCGTCTACTCTACAGTAACTAATAGAACCCCCTCGCCGTGTTACAGCGACTCCTCCAAACGGAACGTTCGTCTACTCTACAGTAACGGATCGAACCCCCTCGCCGTGTTACAGCGACTCCTCCAAACGGAACGTTCGTCTACTCTACAGTAACGGATTGAACCCCCTCGCCGTGTTACAGCGACTCCTCCACACGGAACGTTCATCTACTCTACAGTAACGGATAAATCCTCCTCGCCATGTTACAGTGACTCCTCCAAACGGAACGGTCGTCTACTCTACAGTAACTAATAGAAACCCCTCGCCATGTTACAGTGACTCCTCCAAACGGTACGTTCATCTACTCTACAGCAACGGATCGAACCCCCTCGCCGCGTTACAGTGACTCCTCCAAACGGAACGTTCATCTACTCTACAGCAACGGATCGAACCCCCTCGCCGTGTTACAGCGACTCCTCCAAACGGAACGTTCGTCTACTCTACAGTAACGGATCGATCCCCCTCGCCGTGTTACAGTGACTCCTCCAAACGGAACGTTCATCTACTCTACACTAACGAATCGAACCCCCTCGCCGTGTTACAGCGACTCCTCCAAACGGAACGTTCATCTACTCTACAGTAGCGGATCGAACCCCCTCGCCGTGTTACAGCGACTCCTCCAAACGGAACGTTCATCTACTCGACAGTAACGAATCGAACCCCCTCGCCGTGTTACAGCTACTCCTCCAAACGGAACGTTCATCTACTCTACAGTAACGGATCGAACCCCCTCGCCGTGTTACAGCGACTCCTCCAAACGGAACGTTCATCTACTCTACAGTAACGAATCGAACCCCCTCGCCGTGTTACAGCGACTCCTCCAAACGGAACGTTCATCTACTCTACAGTAACGGATCGAACCCCCTCGCCGTGTTACAGCGACTCCTCCACACGGAACGTTCGTCTACTCTACAGTAACGGATCGAACCCCCTCGCCGTGTTACAGCGACTCCTCCAAACGGAACGTTCGTCTACTCTACAGTAACGGATCGAACCCCCTCGCCGTGTTACAGCGACTCCTCCAAACGGAACGTTCGTCTACTCTACAGTAACGGATCGAACCCCCTCGCCGTGTTACAGCGACTCCTCCAAACGGAACGTTCGTCTACTCTACAGTAACGGATCGAACCCCCTCGCCGTGTTACAGCGACTCCTCCACACGGAACGTTCGTCTACTCTACAGTAACGGATCGAACCCCCTCGCCGTGTTACAGCGACTCCTCCAAACGGAACGTTCGTCTACTCTACAGTAACGGATCGAACCCCCTCGCCGTGTTACAGCGACTCCTCCACACGGAACGTTCGTCTACTCTACAGTATCGGATCGAACCCCCTCGCCGTGTTACAGCGACTCCTCCACACGGAACGTTCATCTACTCTACAGTAACGGATCGAACCTCCTTGCCGTGTTACAGCGACTCCTCCAAACGGAACGTTCATCTACTCTACAGTAACGGATCGAACCCCCTCGCCGTGTTACAGCGACTCCTCCACACGGAACGTTCGTCTACTCTACAGTAACGGATCGAACCCCCTCGCCGTGTTACAGCGACTCCTCCAAACGGAACGTTCGTCTACTCTACAGTAACGGATCGAACCCCCTCGCCGTGTTACAGCGACTCCTCCAAACGGAACGTTCGTCTACTCTACAGTAACGGATCGAACCCCCTCGCCGTGTTACAGCGACTCCTCCAAACGGAACGTTCGTCTACTCTCCAGTAACGGATCGAACCCCCTCGCCGTGTTACAGCGACTCCTCCACACGGAACGTTCGTCTACTCTACAGTAACGGATCGAACCCCCTCGCCGTGTTACAGCGACTCCTCCAAACGGAACGTTCGTCTACTCTACAGTAACGGATCGAACCCCCTCGCCGTGTTACAGCGACTCCTCCACACGGAACGTTCGTCTACTCTACAGTATCGGATCGAACCCCCTCGCCGTGTTACAGCGACTCCTCCACACGGAACGTTCATCTACTCTACAGTAACGGATCGAACCTCCTTGCCGTGTTACAGCGACTCCTCCAAACGGAACGTTCATCTACTCTACAGTAACGGATCGAACCCCCTCGCCGTGTTACAGCGACTCCTCCAAACGGAACGTTCATCTACTCTACAGTAACGGATCGAACCTCCCTTCGCCGTGTTACAGCGACTCCTCCACACGGAACGTTCATCTACTCTACAGTAACGGATCGAACCTCCTCGCCGTGTTACAGCGACTCCTCCAAACGGAACGTTCGTCTACTCTACAGTAACGGATCGAACCCCCTCGCCGTGTTACAGCGACTCCTCCACACGGAACGTTCATCTACTCTACAGTAACGGATAAATCCTCCTCGCCATGTTACAGTGACTCCTCCAAACGGAACGGTCGTCTACTCTACAGTAACTAATAGAAACCCCTCGCCATGTTACAGTGACTCCTCCAAACGGAACGTTCATCTACTCTACAGTAACGGATCGAACCCCCTCGCCGCGTTACAGTGACTCCTCCAAACGGAACGTTCATCTACTCTACAGCAACGGATCGAACCCCCTCGCCGTGTTACAGCGACTCCTCCAAACGGAACGTTCGTCTACTCTACAGTAACGGATCGATCCCCCTCGCCGTGTTACAGTGACTCCTCCAAACGGAACGTTCATCTACTCTACACTAACGAATCGAACCCCCTCGCCGTGTTACAGCGACTCCTCCAAACGGAACGTTCATCTACTCTACAGTAGCGGATCGAACCCCCTCGCCGTGTTACAGCGACTCCTCCAAACGGAACGTTCATCTACTCGACAGTAACGAATCGAACCCCCTCGCCGTGTTACAGCTACTCCTCCAAACGGAACGTTCATCTACTCTACAGTAACGGATCGAACCCCCTCGCCGTGTTACAGCGACTCCTCCAAACGGAACGTTCATCTACTCTACAGTAACGAATCGAACCCCCTCGCCATGTTACAGCGACTCCTCCAAACGGAACGTTCGTCTACTCTACAGTAACGGATCGAACCCCCTCGCCGTGTTACAGCGACTCCTCCACACGGAACGTTCGTCTACTCTACAGTAACGGATCGAACCCCCCTCGCCGTGTTACAGCGACTCCTCCAAACGGAACGTTCGTCTACTCTACAGTAACGGATCGAAACCCCCTCGCCGTGTTACAGCGACTCCTCCAAACGGAACGTTCTTCTACTCTACAGTAACGGATCGAACCCCCTCGCCGTGTTACAGCGACTCCTCCAAACGGAACGTTCGTCTACTCTACAGTAACGGATCGAACCCCCTCGCCGTGTTACAGCGACTCCTCCACACGGAACGTTCGTCTACTCTACAGTAACGGATCGAACCCCCTCGCCGTGTACAGCGACTCCTCCAAACGGAACGTTCGTCTACTCTACAGTAACGGATCGAACCCCCTCGCCGTGTTACAGCGACTCCTCCACACGGAACGTTCGTCTACTCTACAGTAACGGATCGAACCCCCTCGCCGTGTTACAGCGACTCCTCCACACGGAACGTTCATCTACTCTACAGTAACGGATCGAACCTCCTCGCCGTGTTACAGCGACTCCTCCAAACGGAACGTTCATCTACTCTACAGTAACGGATCGAACCCCCTCGCCGTGTTACAGTGACTCCTCCAAACGGAACGTTCATCTACTCTACAGTAACGGATCGAACCTCCTTGCCGTGTTACAGCGACTCCTCCAAACGGAACGTTCATCTACTCTACAGTAACGGATCAAACCCCCTCGCCGTGTTACAGCGACTCCTCCAAACGGAACGTTCGTCTACTCTACAGTAACGGATCGAACCCCCTCGCCGTGTTACAGCGACTCCTCCAAACGGAACGTTCGTCTACTCTACAGTAACGGATCGAACCCCCTCGCCGTGTTACAGCGACTCCTCCAAACGGAACGTTCGTCTACTCTACAGTAACGGATCGAACCCCCTCGCCGTGTTACAGCGACTCCTCCAAACGGAACGTTCGTCTACTCTACAGTAACGGATCAAACCCCCTCGCCGTGTTACAGTGACTCCTCCAAACGGAACGTTCATCTACTCTACAGTAATGGATCGAACCCCCTCGCCGTGTTACAGCGACTCCTCCAAACGAAACGTTCATCTACTGTACAGTAACGGATCGAACCCCCTCGCCGTGTTACAGCGACTCCTCCAAACGGAACGTTCATCTACTCTACAGTAACGGATCGAACCCCCTCGCCGTGTTACAGCGACTCCTCCAAACGGAACGTTCGTCTACTCTACAGTAACGGATCGAACCCCCTCGCCGTGTTACAGTGACTCCTCCAAACGGAACGTTCATCTACTCTACAGTAATGGATCGAACCCCCTCGCCGTGTTACAGCGACTCCTCCAAACGGAACGTTCATCTACTCTACAGTAATGGATCGAACCCCCTCGCCGTGTTACAGCGACTCCTCCAAACGGAATGTTCATCTACTCTACAGTAATGGATCGAACCCCCTCGCCGTGTTACAGCGACTCCTCCAAACGGAACGTTCATCTACTCTACAGTAACGGATCGAACCCCCTCGCCGTGTTACAGCGACTCCTCCAAATGGAACGTTCGTCTACTCTACAGTAATGGATCGAACCCCCTCGCCGTGTTACAGCGACTCCTCCAAACGGAACGTTCATCTACTCTACAGTAACGGATCGAACCCCCTCGCCGTGTTACAGCGACTCCTCCAAACGGAACGTTCATCTACTCTACAGTAATGGATCGAACCCCCTCGCCGTGTTACAGCGACTCCTCCAAACGGAATGTTCATCTACTCTACAGTAAACGATCGAACCCCCTCGCCGTGTTACAGCGACTCCTCCAAACGGAACGTTTGTTTACTCTACGGTAACTAATAGAACCCCCTCGCCGTGTTACAGTGACACCTCCAAATAGAACGGTCATCTACTCTACAGTCACGGATCGAACCCCCTCGCCGTGTTACAGCGACTCCTCCAAACGGAACGTTCATCTACTCTACAGTAATGGATCGAACCCCCTCGCCGTGTTACAGCGACTCCTCCAAACGGAATGTTCATCTACTCTACAGTAAACGATCGAACCCCCTCGCCGTGTTACAGCGACTCCTCCAAACGGAACGTTTGTTTACTCTACGGTAACTAATAGAACCCCCTCGCCGTGTTACAGTGACACCTCCAAATAGAACGGTCATCTACTCTACAGTCACGGATCGAACCCCCTCGCCGTGTTACAGCGACTCCTCCAAACGGAACGTTCGTCTACTCTACAGTCACGGATCGAACCCCCTCGCCGTGTTACAGCGACTCCTCCAAACGGAACGTTCATCTACTCTACAGTCACGGATCGAACCCCCTCGCCGTGTTACAGCGACTCCTCCAAACGGAACGTTCATCTACTCTACAGTCACGGATCGAACCCCCTCGTCGTGTTACAGCGACTCCTCCAAACGGAACGTTCATCTACTCTACAGTCACGGATCGAACCCCCTCGTCGTGTTACAGCGACTCCTCCACACGGAACGTTCGTCTGCTCTACAGTAACGGATCGAACCCATGAAACATGATATGTACAAAAAAGATAAAATTGATTGAGAACATATAAACAGAATTTGCTAATGAACAACCAGGTTTTTTTTATAAATATGAATTTCAGTAACATCATAACAGTGAATGTTTATGAAACATCCTGTCACAATTGGCCCTCCCAGTCCAGTCCAAGTGCTTTTTGTTTACCTTCTGATGTTCCACGTGCTTTATGTTTTGATCCTAGCCTGGCCCCTTGTTTGGTTACTCCACCCCTGATTGTTCCCACCTGTGTTTCCACCTGTGTCTTATGATCCCTAGTTAGCCCTCATGTATTTAAGCCCTATGTTACGTTATTTTTATGTTGTTTATTGTAGACTAACAAGTGGTTAAGTGGTTTCTGATGTCTCCTTCTTTTTACCGAGCACATCACAGCCATTATTTTTAGTTACTCTGTCTGAGTGCTGGTGGACTGTCCTCTGGCAACTGAACAACTAAAAATGCCTCAAACCCATATCTGTTGTTTTTTTGTCCGCAGGTCTGCTGCTAGTGTGGAATGTTACTTGCACTTTCACACATAAAAATACACAAATGATTTGTTACAAAATTTGTTGTTTTGCATTATGATAATCTAGGCATTGTGCTAGTGCATCAAACAAGACCAAAAATTTTGTGAGATATGTGTTGGTAAAACTATTGAGTATTTACAAAAAAAAAATGTTAAAGATATCATATAATACGATAATATATATATATATATATATATATATATATATGTATATATATAATACAAAACTCTGGGACTAATGTTTATAATTGATAGTATCTTAACTTTTTTATTTGAAAAGCTGTGAAGTATAACACAAATTGCTGTTATTATTAAGAGGAGTTTGTGAAATTGATCACTGACATTTGAAAGAGCTTCTGAACAAGATATATGTAGTGTTTAGCTAATTGCCATGGCCATAAAGTGTGTGATACTGGTATGGTATAGAGGTGTATGCAGGTCCATGAAGCATTCAGCTTGCTGGTCAGTTTGTCATTTTGTAGTGTATCTCTAATGGTCTACTGTAGTGCAGGTAAGCATTCAAAACCACAACCAACTGTGCCACCCTAAATGCAAATACGCGAGGCTTCAGCTGAGCACCACTAACCATCTGAGATATTAAGGGGTGCTCATTTAGGGGTAACATACAGACTGTAATTAGACAAATTACCACAGCAAAGGTCCTTACAACAAAAATGTGAATTTATGCCAGAGATTTTGGCTATGCAAACATATGTTATAGTACTGATAATTGTTAGAATAGTAGTCATGGAAACATACGTAATACTACTATTGGTAGTAGTTGAAATGGTAGTCTACAAAACATATGTAATACTGCTCACAGTAGTTGTAATATTACTGATAGAAGTTGTAGTACACATGCTAACATACATATTATTATGATAGTTGTAATCATCATTGAACATATAGTACTAATAGCAGTAATATTCATGGAAACATGTAATACTAACAGTAGTTATAATAGTCATGGAAACGTAATTACTGTTAGTAGTTGTATTATTAGTCTTGCAAACATTCATAACAGTACTGATAACAGTTGTGATCATAGTAGCAGAAATAGACAATGCTACAGACAGTAGTTGTAATAGTCAGGGAAACATACATAATAGTACTAATTGTAGTTGTAATAGTAGTCATCGAAACATACGTAACATTGCTGACAGTAGTGGTAATAGTCGTGGAAGCATTTGTAATACTACTGACTTTGGTAGTAGATGTGGAAACAAATATTAATTGTAAAAGTAGTCATAGAGCCGTAATATTATTGACAGTAGTTGTAATAGTAGCCAAGAAAGCATGCATAACAGTACTGATAGACACAAACAAAATACTGAAATCCTTTTCTCTGTCGTAGACTGACTAATTAACCCCAGCTTTTCTGCTAGTGCATCTCATGGTGATTTATCTTCTAAAGTCTGTGACGAGTTCGCAGTTGATTTTCAAAGTAAAACAGACCTGATACGACAAAGTGTAGCTCACCTGACTGAAATAAGCTCCTCTAATGTTCCTGATAATCTGCCTACATCAGTAATGACATCTTTCTCTGTTATCAACTATCAAGACCTCACAACTATTTTAAACAAACTAAGTTCGTCCACATGTGATATTGACCCTAATTCATTCCTTAAGATGGTTTTTGATTGTATGCACAATGATATTCTAACTATTGTGAATTGTCAGCAGGTGTTTTTCCAAATGCTTTTGTGGTGAATTTGACCTTATTAATTCCATAGTCGTAACATTATTTTCTATCATATTGATTATTAGACTGTGTAGATTCTGGTTGAGTTTATCCTGTGGGCCTCTGACTGAAATATGGTGGAGCTGATTCAGGAGGCAGCTGCACAGGATGGGCCCCCCCTGAATGTAAACAATGCTATATATTAGACTGGGGCTGCTCTGGACAATAACGTATGTTTATACCAAATTTGGCTAAAGAAGATCCATACATCGAAATTGAGGACAGAAACCAGATGGCCACACCGGTATAAAACCTGGAGTTGTAAACGGACGTGTCAGAGAAACAATTGGCTTTTCTCTCCAAGCTTGGTTCGCGAAGGCTTGTCTGTGACTTCGACCTCTCAATGCTAATAAACATCTTTATATGCAAGAGACGAGTGTCACCGAAGAGTTTGTTCCTACACCTTTACAGCATCGCAACTAAAGAAACCACAAGAATTTGGCGTCACGAACTTCGGACGTGTTGTCACCGGCAGATGCAGACGACCGCTTCAGCGCATCTACCTTCGCTCCTATTGTCGACAGAAAAGGGTGAGTTTTTCTCACGTGTGAGCGCTGGTCCATTCGGTGAGGCTGTGTTGTTCTGTTGTGCTGTTTGATCGCACCGTTAAAGGGCTTTGTGTGGGTGTGCCATGCTGTCTTGATTGTGGGTTTGCCTCTTCGTTCTAAATTTTGTTTTGTTGCGTTGTAATACGCCGCAACAGGGGGGAGTTGGTAGAATAAAGGGAAAAAGAGTAGAAAAGAGTAAATAGAGTTAAGAAGAAGTTAATACCCTAGGAGTAACACTAGAAGTGGGATTGATTGACATTATGCAAGCGTAACGTAGATTAGGGCCCTTTTTATCTCGTTAACAGTAAGTCATGTGTTTTCCATTCGCCACAGTGTGAAACTTGGGCCTTGAGGAATAAGTGTAATAGTCTAAATTTGGGGGAGAACACCCTGGGCCTAGGGAATTCGGTAGTTAAAGGTAATAGAGAAAAGTGAAGGAATAAAGAGAAGAAGTAAAGTGAAGTGTAAAAAGGAAAAAGTGTTAAGAGAAATAAGGAAAGGAAAAGAGTAAAGGAAAAAGGGGCCGCAAATGGGGAAAGAAAGCCCTCTTGTAAGAGGCTGCAATAGGCAGGCCGATAAAAACCTTGATTATTATTAGTTGATTTCAAGGTCAGTTTTATAATGAGTTTATAAAACTGGAGGTTAAAGTTGCAAATCCGGCGTAGAAAGAAGCCCCTCGCCTGTAGTTGGCCACTCGGGATGGATGCTGTCTTGTCGTTAGGATAACTTTGTCTCAAAGGTAGCATAAATTTAGAGTTTTTAAAGGATAAGGAAAATAAAGGAAAGCGGCCATAACGCATGCGTCTAGGGTATGAATGAATGGGAAATGATCAATCCCTGTGTGAGAGAATTTTTATGTTGAATTTGTATGTGTCTTGTTGAAATAGTTTGTGTGTGTTGTGAAAAAAAAAAACTAGTCATTCTCTCTCTCTCTCTCTCTGTCTGCGAAAAAAGGGGGGCGAGTTAACCTGTGTGTGTCTGTGTGTGAGCTGAGCGCCCCTCCTCCTTAGCTTCTTTCTCAGTGTGTGCGAAGCAGCTTCTGTGTCTGCGCAGCTATGTGTGTGCGTTGGTTGTGTCTGCGCAGCTATGTGTGTGTGCGTTGGTTGAATATGCGTGTGTGGTTAAGTTTTCTGAGTGTGTCAGTTTCTAAGATGCAGATCTGCTGTGTGGATGAAGAGTGAATGTATGAAAGCTGTGTATTAATGAAGAAAAGGAATTCTGCTTGTATTGTTGAAACTTTATGAGCCTCCAAGGGGACAGTTTAGAATTTGTTAATGTGTACTTTATGAATATGAATAAATCTATGGGCCTTTGTGGGGGATTTGATAGAAATAAATTTATGAGCCTCTTATAAGGAGGACATAGTGAGATTAAAGTTTATAAGCCCCACAAAGGACGTATTAGGAGTTTTCATGAGCCCTAAGGAGGACTTTTTATTGTTTAGGGTAAATGAGGAGAGTATTTGTTAATAAATTAGGAATAAAAACCCTGAGCTTTCAAGGGGGATTTGATAGAAAATGAGCCTTTTTGAAAGGACACGTAAGTTAAGTGATCCCTATAAGCCCCTGAGAAAGACTATTTAAAATAGGGTATATATGTTTGTTTGCTGGTTAGTAGGAGAGTATTTGCTAATATAGGTGAAAATAGTATTGGACTGGTGCTGGGTCAGTCTGTTGTCTGTGTTCATGTCTGGTCATCTCTTCATGGGCTTTTTCTATTCTGGGGTGCTGTGCTGTGTGGTTTTTGTGTCTCTCTCGACCTGATTAGGGTGACTCTGAAACTGCAGAAATCCTAAGACAGTCTCAAGATTGAGTGAGTCCGACTCCGGTTAGTGCACGGCCGGACTGGTTCTCAATATGCTCAGGATTTGAGTACGGTCTCCATGGGAATGGTCCCAGGGGGTTACTGTACTTGGGCTGGTCATTTTTGAGTATGCTCTGAGGGTGAGCACTGAAAAGTGGCCCCTGAGAGTTCAGATTTGATTTTGCTCGGGTCTCTAATTGCTGGCTTGGTGCTATTCTGCAGTCACTCTCTGTCATGCTGTCAGGGGGGCGAGCGGGCTTCACGGTGGGGTGCCCTGGTTGGAGGTTCTGGAGAGTATGTTCAGGTGTGGATGCAGGAGTGGACAGACCTTTGTACGAGCTCCAAAAGTTTAAAATATACCTTAGGGTATATAGGAGATTTGAGAATTATTAGGGTTGCGTGAAAAGTTTTCTTCTTGAAAGAAGGGCAGTGTGGAAGTGATGTGCATGAGAAAACTGTGGGTCCATGAGGTGTGCTAGGCTCCTGTTTTATGAGTGGTGTGGAATTGTTTAACTGTGGAGTTGTGGGAGTGTGCTTGCTGTGCATGAATTGGAGGGTTTGTGCTGATGAGAGTGAAGTGGTTGGCCCCGTTCTGTGAAATGTACTGAAGTTTTTGCTTGTTCTCTGCCTTATATGGGGAGGAGCCACGAGAAGAGGAGGCAGTCGGAGAGTGTGTGACGTGGAGACTTGCGGATGGAATTCTGACACCAGTCCTTGATTTCCACACAGGAAAAAAAGAGGCCAGTTTTTTGTTTCATCCACAAACTCTTTGTTTGAATGCATGCTAATTGTTGTTTCTGATACATTTTACTAGCTTTCGTGGAAAATAATAATAGCATTTTTTAGTTTGGGTTTAAATTGTACATTCATTTGTTCACATATAAGTAACTTAATTATGTTGTAGTAATTATTACAAAAAGGGGAGAAAATAAAACACAGAGACTTGGCAACGGACTGAGCTATCCTATTTGAGGAATTGTTTGGTTCAAGGTTGTTGGGGTGAGCCTGATTGTTTAATTTGTTGAGGTTTTAATTGGATTGAAATTTCGCTGGAGGTATTGGTATTGTTACTACTTGGCACTTATTGATGGGCTTTTGATTCTTCTGAGGTTGGCAAGTTCTGTAGTGTGAAAGTGGTACACAAATAGAAGGGTTAAGTAGTTTTAAAATAAGTTTAAGTAATATACTCTGAACAACTAAGTTTTCAATTAGAAGGAGTATAAGGGGGCTGTTACAATGTCAAAACAGGTTACTCAAGTTTCAAAGGTAATTACTCCTGTTGATGTGGTACAGAAAAACAATCCTTTAATTAAAGGTATAACAAAGATATCAGAGAAATGGAATAAGCGTTGACCTGCTATTGACCAACCTTGGCCAGTAGAAGGGACACTTAATTTAGATGTGATTAAAACAATGCAGGTGCTTGTGTCTACATACAAGGCAGATCAAAAGAAGGGTAAAAAAGGGGATAAGCATAAAGAAAAGAGACAGGTAGAGCTTGGTATGCTACAGCTGTTTGAGCATGAGGGACAGAAGCGGATGAAAGCTGCGCAGGAGAAGAGAAAAGAAGGTGAAGAAGAAATAAGGAAAAATACAAGAGAGGCAGATAAATTAATGGCAGAAGTTAATACATCGTTTTCACATGTGGACTCTGTAAAGAAGCCTCCACCTTATGAGAAGGAAGTGAAGTTTGAGGATATCTATCCCCAGCTTCCAGTGATCAGTCAGGAGGGCAACTATCATATTAGAGATGTGGATGATCGAATAATAGAAACAGGACGAGCGGATACAACTATAAAGATGTATCCAACCTCCAAAAGCAAGAAAAAACAGAGACCTTTTGAGACAAAGGTAAAATTGAGAATCAGGAGGATGGAATCTGGAGATGAGGGTGATCAGAGTGATTGTGAGATCAAAGGTGGATATGACCCAGCAGTGAGGCAGATACTGGCAAGAGCAGAAAAAAGAGGAGACAAAACTTGGAGAAAAGAGGATTCAGGAGATGACAGCTCTGATGTAAGTGAGAATGGAGATAGTGATGAGGATTCAGAAAGTGAGGAATTTTCGTCAAGAGCATTTTTTCCGGCAACATCCAGTACCAGAATGGAGGAGGACAGACAGAGAGCCGTAAAAGAGGTTGAGAGAAGTATAGAGCAATGCCTTTCTTATTTGGACAAATCTACTGGATTTGAAAGCCGAAGAGCACTGGAGAATCAATTAGAAGGACTGCAGAAGCAGAAGAAGAAGTTGCAAAAAGAAGGCTCTAAAAAATTTGATATGAAATATGTGCTGCGCTCCAGAAAAGGGAAGACACCTGAGAAGATGTGTCCAGTGGTTATTCGGGGACAGAGTTTGGAGTATAAGCCTTGGCAAAATACAGATATGTCAGATATTCTTGAGAAGCTGCCAACTCTTCAGGATGGAGCATATCCTTGGATTTCGAAGCTGGAGGAGATTATGGTGGGGACACAGCCTGCCATAGGAGATATTAAGAGACTTTTAGCTAATCTCCTAGGTGTTCCAGCTATGGAAGAAATTTTACAGAAAGCTGGACTTGATCGATATGTGGGGACTGCTGTGAATGATCCAGAATTGTTCTCTGCGATTAGAGGTCGGATGTGGAGAGCGCTGAGGGAAACGTTTCCAACCAACGTGCATCCTGATAATATCTTTATTGAGCCATTGGGACAGGAAGAAAACCCGAGAGCGTATGTGTCAAGAGCTCATCATGTGTGGAGAAATGTTACAGGAAATGATCCTGATTTGAATCAAATGGAACAGTCAATTCTGAGAGCTAAGATACAGAAGGGTTTGCCCCTGTCAGTGAGAAGTAAATTGGCAGAAGTTGTTGGACTTGGAAGTATGGCCAAGGGTGTATATACGGATCATATTGCACATCAAGTGGAACTGTATAGGAAAAAGGAACAGGAGAAAAAAGAACAGGACCAAGAGACTTTGAGGAAACTCACTCAAGTTCAATTAACAGACAGTAAGAAGAAGGAGAAGAATCAAGCGGTAGTGATGCATAATGCGAATTTTCAACAATTTTCAGAAGTGTGCTACAATTGTGGACAGTTTGGCCATTTCGCCAGGGAGTGTAATAGACCTGGAGGACACTTCAGAGGAAATTTTAGAGGGAATTTCAGAGGAGGATTCAGGGGCCAATCAAGGCCATCCGCAGGACCGGTGTACCCTTATAGGGGTCCGGAACTGGGGTTTTAGGGGTGCCCAGAGAATCCGGAGGGGAGGTGTCAGCTGGTAGCGTCAGGGCCGGAGAAAGATCCAACGATAAAAGTGAAAGTAAATAACCAATCATTGGAAATGATGGTGGATAGTGGAGCTGCTTTCACATGTATTCGGCCTGAAGATGCTATACATCTCCCTATGTCTGGTCAATGGATTCGGACAATCGGATTTGAGGGAGTGAAACAGCTGATTCCTCTCACAGAACCAACTGAGCTCTGCTATAAAGATCAGACAATTACAATACCCATACTGGTATCAGAACATACACCTATTCCACTTTTGGGACGAGATGCTTTGTGCAAATTGAAGTGCACGATAAAGTGTACACCGGATGGTTGTCTGGTGGAGATGCCTAATGATGTTGTTCGGCAGTTTTTGATGACGGGGGAAGACAAAGCCTCTACAGTATTCTGGATTGGAAATTTGAGTGCAGATTTCTTGAAGCCAGCCAAGTTGTGGGAGAAGTTTATCATAGCAAATTTACCAAATGTGAGGCCTCCAGAGTATCCTTTTCATTGTACACTCAAGTATTTTAAGGATACTACTAAGTCAAACCCAGAGGAATGGTTGAGTCGCCAACCAGAGTGGACTCAACTACGGTCATGTTGTATAATTTTGGGACCACAAGGTGCTGCTATGAAAGTGGACAGAGATGATTATATGCAAGAGGAGTTTGATGTTGAGAGCAGTGTACCACATGTCACTCTTTGGGTGACTGAGGAGTATGAGCAGAAGCATATTGGACAAATGATGCTAGAAGCAGAAAAAGCGGTTTTCATGCCATTGAAGGAGAATCATGCCATATGGAGAAGTGAGGATCAGAGATTTATTAAGCTCATGATTACTGCGCAAGGTCAAGGACAGCCGCAGACTGTGAGAATGATGCATGAGACAATTTGTAGTGCCAAGGAGGATTTTGATCCTAAAAGAGAGAAGATGTTGCGGGAAGTTCCAGAGTGTTTATGGTCTCAACACAGTACTGACATTGGGCTTGTGAAGTCAGCTCAACCAGTGAGGGTTGAATTTCGGCAAGGGGTTAAGCTTCCCTGGAAAGGTCAGTATCCATTGAAAGAAGAGGCAAGTCGAGGGATTGAACCACAAATTGAAGGACTTTTGAAGGCAGGTGTACTGAAGATTGCACAGAACCCACAGTGCAATACGCCGTTGCTGCCTGTGAAGAAGCCAGATGGAACTTATCGCCTGGTTCATGATTTGAGAGCAGTCAATGAAGTAGTAGCGGATTTTCCTGCAGAAGTGCCAGATCCGCATACTTTGTTAGCTCAAATTCCTTCAGAAGCAACACACTTTACAGTGATAGATTTATGTGGCGCATTTTTTAGTGTTCCACTTAGTATAGAGAGTCAAAGTTTGTTTGGGTTTACGTATAACGGACGGTTCTATGACTACCAGAGATTGCCACAAGGGTTTAAACACAGTCCTCATATCTTCAATAAAGTGTTGAAGGATGATTTGACAGGGATAGATCAGATAATAAAGAGTACAGTAATTCAATATGTGGATGATATCATTGTTTGTTCACCAGATGAGAAAACTTGTCAAGAAGATTCAATTAGGTTGTTACAGATATTGGCAGAAAAGGGACATAAGGCGTCTCAAAAGAAGTTGCAGTATTGTCAGGAGAAAGTAGTTTATTTGGGACAAATTATAACACAGGGACATAGGAGTATTTCTGATAGTCAGTTAGAGGCTATTCGTAAAATACCTAAGCCCAGGACAGTAAGGGAAATGTTGATGTTTCTTGGCATTGCGGGTTATTCTTCAGCATGGATAGAAGACTATGCTAGTTTAACGGGGCCTTTACGAGCAATGGTTAAAGATACTGGGAGTGCTCAGCTTCACTGTAACCTTGTTTGGACGCAAGATGGTCTTTTAGCATTTGAGACGATCAAACAGAGATTACAGGAAGCCCCAGCATTAGCACTTCCAGATTATTCTAAGAATTTTTTGTTGTATGTGTCTCCTTCTACAGGGGGTAAATATGCACGTGCAGTTCTTTGCCAGCCAACGGGCACAGGGACAAATCCTCAGCCTATTTCATATTATTCAACTGCATTTTCAGATGTAGAGATGGGGTTGCCTTTGTGTTATAGAGCAATGGTGGGAGTTTTTTTGATGTATGATAAGGCATCTTCTGTCACGATGGGTTATCCGGTGACAATTCTTACCCACCATAGTCTTAGAAATCTCTTGAACTATGGTAAATATATGCTGACTATGCCTAGACTTAGAGACTATTATAGGCTCTTAGAGCAGGAAGATGTTACCCTAGTGAGATGTGTCACAGTTAATCCAGCGGAGAATTTGCCAACTTCAGAGGATGGTGAGCCACATGATTGTGTTCAAGAAGCAGAGAGATATTCAAAGCTTAGGTCAGATTTGCAAGCTCTTCCATTGTGTGAGCCAGATTTAGAATTCTGGACTGATGGGTCCTGTTATCGTGTGGGGGACACGTTAAGTGCAGGTTATGCAGTGGTAGAAGCTCAAGGAGAAGACTTTGTTGTAGTAAAGGCTGGAGAGGTGCCACAGCCAGCTTCAGCACAATTAGCAGAACTAGTGGGATTGACAGAAGCGTGTTTGTTGGCGGAAGGTAAGAGAGTGACAATATATACCGATTCTGCATATGCACATAATGTCTGTCATTTGTTTGGAGCGGTGTGGAAGAGCCGAGGGTTTAAGAAGACAGATGGATCTCCCATACAGCATCATGCTCAAATAGTGAAGTTGTTGCAGGCTATGATGAGGCCTAAAGAAATTGCAATAGCAAAATGTGCAGCACATCAAGCAGGTATGTCAAAGGTTACACGAGGGAATAAAGCAGCTGATGAAGCAGCAAAAGCAGTTACAGGAGCAGATAAATTGGGTAAGGTTTTCTTGGTTACTCATGAAGTGGATTTGGAAGATAAGATTACACTTAAGGATGTGCAGTTAATGCAGGAAGCGGCTTCCGCAGTAGATAAACAGTTGTGGGTAGAGAGAGGTGTCACACAAGATTCTACTGGTCTTTGGAGAAATCATGAGGGGTTGATAGTAGCACCCTCAGATTTGTTAGGTTTGATGATTCATGAAGCACATGGTTTAGCTCATGTGGCTAGAGGTGAAGTGAGAAGAAAAATCACAAAGGAGTATGGATTTTGGGCTCCATGCTTATTAGAGCAGATTGACTATGTTATAGGCAGGTGTATTATCTGTCTAAAGAATAATGTTCGGAGAGGAATAGTGGTTCCTCCTGGTCATATTCCGACTCCGAGAGGTCCTATGCGTGAGTTAGTTGTGGACTATGTTAACATGATAAAACCAATTGAAGGTAAGAGATATTTATTGGTAGTAGTTGATCGTTTTTCGCGTTGGCCTGAGGCATGTCCAACCAAGCGAAAAGACGCTCAGTCGGTGGCTAAGTTTCTGTGTAGGGAAGTCATAAGTAGATGGGGACTTCCAGATCGAATATCTTCGGATAATAGACGAGAGTTTGTGGATAAGACAATGAAACTGATTTTGCAAAAACTGGGAATCAAGCAGCGGTTTGGTGCAGTCTATCATCCACAAAGTCAGGGAATTTGTGAAAGAATGAATGGAGTTCTGAAAAACCGTATTATTAAGATCTGTCAGCATACGGGATTGAATTGGGTAGCGGCGCTTCCGTTGGCGCTAATGATATGCCGATCAAGTGAGTTGCGTGATTTGCATATGACACCTCATGAGTTGCTTACAGGAAGGCGGATGCCAATGTCTTGTTTACGTACAAGTGGAAAAGGTCCAAGCTTATCTCTTTTAGAAGATGAGATGCGAGCATATGTTACATATATGGAGACCTTGCATAAAAAAAATATCTGCGTATGTTTCTGATAGGCAAAAGAAAGAGGAGGTGCAGGAGAGACTTGATGAGCAAAAGAGGGACACAATACAACCGGGGGACAAGGTGTTCGTGAAGGTGTTTAGAAGGAAGTGGTATAATGAACGACATGAAGGACCGTTTGAAGTTGTTCGCAGTACAGGAACCGCAGTCCAGGTTAAAGGGTCTCCAACGTGGTATCATTTCTCACATTGTGTTAAAGCACCAAGCGATGAGTTGCCATGTTCGCAGAGTCATGATGAAGGTTCAAGACAGTCAGAAGAGAATGCAGAACAATGTAAAGAAGTCGAAATGCATAGAGATTTCCAGAGTCAAATTTCAGAAGGTGAGATTGTCCATGGGGTGGAAGATGTTGATGATGTTGTGTACATTTCTGATGATGCCAGAAGTGACTCTGCAGTTAATGGACAGGAAAGAAGGTTTGGTGACATTGACTTCCAATATGTCCCAGAACCAGCAGAACCTATTTCAGCGGAGTGTGAAGCGTCAAAGGCCACAAAGGGCAGTAACTCAGCTGCAGGAGCATCAGGGGGTTCAGTTAGAAGGAGGAGTCCAAGGCCAGTTCGGAAAAGAGTTAGACCCAAACGGTACGAGAATTGAGGGAGAAAGGATTTTAGATAACATAACTCTGCTAAATGAGTCATGTTCAACTACAGCAGCTTCTCAGATCATTTTGACAACACCAGATCCTTTAAAGATGGTAGTTAGAGCTAAAATAGGAAGAGGGGTTTATCTTCCCTGTCGATGTGAGAGATTTAATGTTGGAGGTAATAACCCTCCTCGGTGGAGAAATAGTCGTGGTGAAGATGTGTTGTTAGAGGGACCTGAAGTTGATGCAGTTCCTCATGATAAGAGGAAGTATCTGTTATATAATGCCATGAGGTGGTTCAAAGTTAAGAATGATTGTTCGCTTTTTGTGCGTAATGTCACATGGGAAGATCAGGGAGAATATACATGTACTTATTTCAAGCAACATTTTAAGTTTGTGCCATCTAGTAAGGGGTGGAGAGAAGGCTACATAACTCGTAAGGTGGTAGTTGTGTTAAAAGATGTGAGTCCTACTGGAGTACTTACAGCAACTACTCCGAGGGTGAATAATACACAGATGAGGGTCACTACTTTAGCTCAGGAAATAACTAAGAGTGTTAATACATCAATACAGACTACTACTTTAAATATGTCTCTGAAGGGGTTGAATGTTACTACAGCAATGGTGACAGCTGTATCAGGAAATCAGGAAACATTACAAGTGAAGATAGGACAAGGCTAATTTTGGCTAATGAAACAGAGACAACATCTTTGTTGCCTATGAACTCTGTAAATGTGACACAGACATTTGATATGACATCATTAAAATTTAAAGAGGGGGTAAATGTAACTCAGAAGTCTATGCTAAAGATAGAGTCTAGTGTGAAGACTAGTAATGAGACTTTTGAAATCAGAGAACCAATGGTGGATGATGAGTTTTTTGATTCTGATTGGATATCAGAAGATATGATTGACCGTTATCGTGTATTACAGAAGAGAGAAGCTAAGTGGAAATATCAGCATATGGATTTGATTCCTCAGCAATGAAAATAGCAGACCCATTTGCGGGGAGAAATTTATGGTTTCAGCAGTTGACTCATTCTGTGAGATCAGTGAGTAAAGTGGATGGTCCATGTATAGTGAAGATCCCAGCACCAGGTTCATGGTCTTTAATTTTAGAAGCGGTGCCGGAACCATTAGCTATCAAATGTCAATATTATGTGGTATCGTGGATGTTATACCATCAACGCTCGCCACATAATAGATGGATGGCTATATCATCGAATTTGTTTAGACCTCAGTTAGAATGTGCTTGGTTAAGTAACTTGCCATACATAAATTTACTTGATCAGCATGAGGATGTGACGACGGTGATTCCTGATGCAATAGAGGTGAAACCAGTGCAGGCTGACAAGTGTTTTTGCTCAAATAACACTCGTGGAGGTCCAGGGGTGTTTATGGGAATATCAGAGTGTAAGACTTATATGATGACTTTGGGTGATCGTACAAAGTATCCTTGGGAAAATTTATATGAAGTGGTTTTTCATTTACCAAAGCGAAAGTCAAGTGTAACTTTAATGGTAAGGAATCAAATTTCACCAGGAAATGTAACTATTGGGAATTTTAAGGACATTTGGTGGGTTTGTGATGATAAAGCTTATATATTTTTGCCATATGGATGGACAGGTTGTTGTTATATGGCAACGTTAAAGCTACCGTATGAAGTTTTTACTGTAGGGATAGGACAAGATCCTCGTGAGAACTCATCTAGTGGTCGTTTGGGAAGTAGGAGGAAAAGAGAGATGGCAAAATTTCATGACTTGGAAGCCTATCATTGGAGAATAAGTCTTGGAGAGAAGTGGGGAATTGGAATATTTCCATGGTATGGTGTGACGTTTTTGGCTGATCATATTGATAATATTACTTATACATTACAAGGTTTTGCAAATGAGACAATAAAAGGTTTTGAATATTTGTCCAATACTCAAAAGAGTCATAGATTGACATTGTTGAAACATGATATGGCGCTTGATTACATTTTAGCTAAACAAGGAGGTCTTTGTGTAGCTTTGAATTTGACAGGAGACGATTGTTATACTTTAATTCCTGATAGCACTGATAACATAACTAATGTTATAGATGCATTGAAACATATAAGAGATGCATTTGGTCCTTCTGAGGGAGCTGGATGGTCAGCTAATGCTTGGTTGTTAGAAAAGTTGGGTCCGTTGGGGTCAGCTATGGTTCAGGTTTTGATAGCAGTGGTTATATCACTGTGTGCAATGTTTTTTTTTTGTACGCTGATATTGACCTGTGCGAAAGCTATGATATTGAAATGGGTAGGAGTTGTGATGCCAGGGGAAAAAGGTCAGTTGTCAGTCTTACAGATGACTGATATAGAAGAGGAAGAAGTGATAACACCTAAATAGATGGATAAATATCCAATTTGAGTATTGAGCTTAATATAATCTTGACATTTATTCTTGTCTTTTGTCATTATGTAATGGGACAATTAATTTCCATTTATTTGATTTATATTAACTAATGTATTAATCAATATATTATTGTATGTCTGTGGTTTTGCAAAAAGATACTGGCTGGTGCTTTCTTTCTTTCCTCTAGTATGAGAGAAAAAAGGGGGGAAAGGCCTCTGGGAATGCTGAAGGAACTTGTCCCAACAGAGAGAATAAAATGGACTGGAGGATG
This sequence comes from Pygocentrus nattereri, assembly GCF_015220715.1. Lineage (NCBI taxonomy): Eukaryota > Metazoa > Chordata > Actinopteri > Characiformes > Serrasalmidae > Pygocentrus > Pygocentrus nattereri. The sequence goes on from NC_051230.1 coordinate 36,858,829, forward strand.
TTCCTATTCACGACATCATTGACACCACGATGCTGTGATGGACTGTCCAGAGTCAAGGAGGAACTTCAGTGTGACACATTTTTATGTTTATGTATACCTGTACAAGTATTTGTTTGTGTTCCATTATGTTATAATTGGTGTTATTCTGTTTATTGTACCTGTTTGAAGAATGATGTTCTGTTATGGGGTAAGTACATTGGGACCTCAGATGTTTTTTCTTTTTCGATGGCTAGGGATATGGTTGCTAGCAGGGATAGGTCTGCTGGAAAGTCCGATGGGTCGACCAGCTGGAAGGTGGACATTTTTGATTTTATTTTCTGAGGTTTCAAATGTATTTGCCAATTACATTTTAAGTGATTTGTTATCCTTTTAAGAGTGGAGTACAATAGGTGGTTGCTCAGGGCAGGAGGACCGCGAGAGACTTTTTCCTGTCTAGATTGTTTGATGGACATTTAAGAAAGAAAGCTGCCTGACAGGTTTTTCGTTCTCGCACTCCATGTATTTAAAGTATGCTAGGAAGAGCCCTTTCTTGGTTTTTTGAGACGTAAATGTCCCAAAAAAGGGGGGAACTGTGGTGAATTTGACCTTATTAATTCCATAGTCGTAACATTATTTTCTATCATATTGATTATTAGACTGTGTAGATTCTGGTTGAGTTTATCCTGTGGGCCTCTGACTGAAATATGGTGGAGCTGATTCAGGAGGCAGCTGCACAGGATGGGCCCCCCCTGAATGTAAACAATGCTATATATTAGACTGGGGCTGCTCTGGACAATAACGTATGTTTATACCAAATTTGGCTAAAGAAGATCCATACATCGAAATTGAGGACAGAAACCAGATGGCCACACCGGTATAAAACCTGGAGTTGTAAACGGACGTGTCAGAGAAACAATTGGCTTTTCTCTCCAAGCTTGGTTCGCGAAGGCTTGTCTGTGACTTCGACCTCTCAATGCTAATAAACATCTTTATATGCAAGAGACGAGTGTCACCGAAGAGTTTGTTCCTACACCTTTACAGCATCGCAACTAAAGAAACCACAAGACTTTAAAACTGGCCTGGTGAAGCCTCTGCTAAAAAGAGTAGCAAGGATCCATAATAAATCATTTTAGACCAATTTCAAACCTACCTTTTCTAAGTAAAGTCTTAGAAAAAGTTATTTTCAAACAATTAAATGCGTATCTAATATCAAACAAGTAATTTGAGTAGTTTGAGTCAGGTTTAATTCTGACCATAATACAGAGACATGTCACGATTGGCCCTCCCAGTCCTGTCCATGTGCTCCTTTGTTTTGGTCCCAGTCCAGTCCATGCGTTCTTGTTTTGGTTTTGTAGCTCCACCCCTGATTGTTTTCACCTGTCGCTCGTTGCCCCTGTGTATTTAAGCCCTGTGTTTGCCCCTTGCGTTGGCCAGCCTTTCTGTAACGGGGAGCGAGGAGGCGGACGCACACGCTGAGATAAGCGAGATTTATTAGGGGCAAATCCAGGGTCGTGGTCAATACGGTCCAGGTTCATATAGCCGATGCGGATGGAACGGGAAACAGACATGACAGAAACCAGAGCAACCGGGAAACAGACATCAAACAAAGACCAGGAACAAAGATACAAAGGTACAACGATACAACGACACAATGATACAAAGACTGGCCAACGCAAGGGGCAAACACAGGGCTTAAATACACAGGGGCAATGAGCGACAGGTGAAAACAATCAGGGGTGGAGCTACAAAACAAGAACACATGGACTGGACTGGGACCAAAACAAAGGAGCACATGGACAGGACTGGGAGGGGCCAATCGTGACAAGACAGCATTGGTTCATATTGTGATTGACCACAGGCTCAGCGCTGATGCACAAAATCCTTTTATTCTGGTTTTATTAGATCTTAGTGCAGCGTGTGATACCGTTGATCACAAGATTTTAATCCAGCATCTTGAATGCTGGGTCAGCCTCTTGGCACAGTTTTAGAATGGTTTAAAACATATTTCGATTATAGACAGTTCATGGTTTCACTTGGAAATAATTCATTAAAAAGATTTGGCATTTTTTGTGGAATCCCTCAAGGTTCAGTTTTAGGGCCTTTGCTTTTCTCTTTGTACATGCTACCTCTAGGTGTCATTGGGGAATATAACATAAATTTTTATAGCTATGCTGATGATACTCATTTATACATTTCCATTCCTTCTGAAGATCAAGACTCTGTAGACAGACTGACCAGCTGTGTGTCTACATATATTTCTCAGCGGAAGTCGCATGACCAGTCAAACGGTCTTCTGTTCTGATTCTTCTTGACCTCTCAGCAGCTTTTGACATGGTCAACCTTACAATACTTTTGGATGTCCCACAAGGCTTGGTGCTGGGTCCTGTTCTCTTTTCATTTAACACTCATTCTCTTGGTGATGTAATATTCTCTCATGGCTTCTTATCACTGCTATGCCGATGACACTGAACTATTGCTCTCTTTCCCACCTTCTGACACGCAGGTTTCCAGTCGCATCTTGGGATGTCTGACTGACGTCTTCATGGATGGCAGCTCACCACCTGAAATTCAGTCCTAGCAAGACTGAGCTGCTATTCATCCTTACGAATACAGCTCCTTATCTTGAACTTGGCATCTCATTTGAGAACTCTCTGATTGTTCAATCTGAACCTGCAAGAAGTTTTGGTGTGATTCTGGATGGCCAGTTATCGTTTTCAGCTCATATTGCAAACCTAACTTGGTCATGTAGGTTCCTTATCTCCGTCCCTTTATCACTTGAGAGAAAGGGTCAGATAGGTGCTCTTTCAGTCTTTTGTCCTCTCAAGGCTTGACTACTGTAACTCGCTCTTGGCTCTTCTTCCCATGCAGACCATCAAGCCTCTGCAGCTCATCCAGAATGCGGCAGCACGGCTCGTCTTCAATCTGCCCAAGTTCAGCCACGTCACCCCACAGCTGCGCTCCCTTCACTGGCTTCCTGTAGCTGCACGCATCAGATTTAAACCCTAATGCTGGCCTACAAAGCCAAAAATGGACCAGCTCCTACCGACTTGATGGCAATTGTCAAAAGTTGAACTGGACCTCGAACTCTTCGAGATTTAAGTACAACTCGGCTTGATCTGCCATCCTCTGTCCTGGCACCCAGATAGTGGATCAAACTCCCATTGGCTGTCCGAACAGCAGAGTCTCTTTATACAGCACTTAAATGAGCACTGAGTTAAGTATTCATTGTAATATAATATACTGGACTTATTGAATTGTGCTGCACTGCCCTGTGTTTAATTCTATTCCTTTTTCTCTGGGTATCAACAAGGACTTTTTGTTTCTAGCAGTATCTGAGCTCAGGACCGTCTTTCTCTCTAGTCTACTGGTAACTAGCAAAGATACTTTCTCTAGATAGACAGAGCACTTCTTGTAAGTCACTGTGGATAAGAGCATCTGCTAGATGCTGTAAATGTAAATATCTCCTACTATTATTATTACTAGTAGTAGTTGTAGTTTTTGTGAGAATAAATTATTTGAATGTAAAAGTTTTCTGCTGAAGTCTGGTGACTTTATTACTAACACTAATCTGTTTTATTATCACTATTTTTTTATCTGTAAACTTACAAATTGTGTACTTTCACATTTTTTTTTTAAAATAATTAGTTGGAAATTGTTATAAAAATTATTAAAATTAATAGATTTTTAAAAATTGACTGAATGTGTACTTCTTATTACTATGAATGTAGATGAAATGACAAATTTCATTTAGAAATTAAATGGGTGTAAAGTAAAAAAAAAGTAATTGTATTTAAAAGTAAGGTAAGGTTTTTAATAGCATTGAGTTACAAATGTATAGCAACGCTGTATTAAAACATTCTACAACTTAAGAGATTAATATGATCAAGACACTTTAAGATTGTGTCTGTGGATGTTAAAGATATCGAAGACATGTTCAGCCTACCTGCCCTGCTAGAGAGTAATTGCTGCTGGTGAGAGCGCAGAGGAGAGACTGGAGACAGGCAGGACCAATTGACCACATATAAGGACAAGGAAAGTGTGTGTGTGGGTGGGGCTAGAGGATATGTGGGTGTGGTGAACAGCTGACTTAACATCTAAATCTTATTGTATTATGTGCTCGCAAGGTCATGTGATTTTCATGCTGAAAGATATGGTGTGTGTGTGTGTGTGTGTGTGTGTGTGTGTGTGTGATCATCACTGGTGAGGAAGTCAAGTTTCATAAAAAAAATTATAAAGTGTAATGGTACTTTAGAGACGAACATGTTCAGACAGGCAATGACTTTCTGGCTGATATATTTTACTTATCTATAGTGCTAAATAATGTAGCTGTTTTTATACAGTTTATTAATTCATTTTAGTATATTTAATCAATCTATATTAAAACCACACTATATTTATATTTGTAAATTATTACGCATAGGTCACATGTAAAGTCAGGTCTTTTTAGGATAAACAGTATATTTAGTTTAATTAAAGTGGGAAGCACTAAAAGTATCTCTTTTCTCAATAATTCTTATGAGATGATTCACCAACCTGAAAATAAAGCCAACATGTGCTCCACTGAATATGGTTGAATATGATTCTTGTGGGAAAGCACTACATTTCATCAGCAATCACAATTTAGTAATGAATTGCTGATTTTTTTTGGGCAAATAAATGTTTCTTTTGCTTCTCACTCTCCCAGAGTCCTGGCTTCCACTCCACCCAATACTTTTGGGATGAACTAGAATGAGATTCTGAGCAGGACCCACTCATCCAACATCAGTGTCTGACCTCAAAAATGCTCTTCTGACGGACACAAATTCCATCAGACACTCTCCAAAATCTTGTAGAAAGCTTCCCAGAAGAGTGGAAGCTGTAAAAGGGAACCAACTTCACATAGATTTAAAATGGGGGTCATAAAAGCTCTTGTGTGTCCATAAAGAATGAAACATCCAATAGAAAAAAATTAAGCTTACATAAGAAGCTTATAGAAACATAAAACAACATCTTTTACACCAGTACACAGTAAACATCAGATACAGATCCATTATGTCTTGTACATAAATATTTACCACATGCTGTAAAATGTTTGTAAACATGGACATGTAGCAACCAACCCCGTCCCCCATTGGGGCAAAGCTTGGTATCACTGTAGCTCTTTCTGAAACATGTCTGTAATGTGTTTTCCTCACTTTAAGATGTTTGAACACAATAGGTGAGTGGCAATGAAGACTTCTCAGCAAATGTTTCATCTTCTGATCTGTGTCCTCTCCTGGCCCAGAAAAGATCCCTATTCCTCCCTGTCCCATATTGTTACAAATAAACAAGCAAAATAATCCACTTCCTCACAAATTCAGATTTTTTTCTTTTTAATTATAAGAATAATTTCTACAGTCTGCTTTAGTGACACAATAAACATAAAAGTGTTAGTTCATGCACATGAGAGACGAGCAATGAAATGGCTGCTAGAATTTACATATCAGTGATATGCTGAATTATTCAAATACAGATTCAAAGTGCCATGATGAAGAGTGCAGGCTTTTAACGCACTGTAAGGAAAATGCTGACTCAGCTCAGTAAGGAACTGAAGAAAGTTCAACATGCAGGAAAAAAACATGCCACAAGCAAAGAAATACAACATAACCACATCTTTACAATGTTTTTATTTATTAGTAGCAAATGGGATTCCCTTTGAAACATCAATATAGTACAGTACAGTAAAACATACAGTCCTATACAGTATAGGACACACACTATCTAAGCTGATCCTTTCTCATCCTCTAGTTTCAATGGGTATTCTTGAGCTTCAGGGAGGACGGTGGAATCGGTAGCACTTTACTTTATAGATCGGTAATAAGCGGGTAATGTTATGGTAGTATCGTGGTAATGAGTTGTATTTATACATAAATTAAATGTCAAGTTCATAATTGTTATGAAATAATAAAATGGTAATTGTAGTTGTAACATGTCAGGAATAAAACAGTAAAATCATGGTAATAAGTTGTACTTACCAAAATATTGCATGCGTCCTTTCCTGTTCATAATGAATAATAAGCTGGCGTTTGTAGTGATAACAAATTTGTAATAAGATGGTAAAATAAAGCTAACAAGTTGTGTTTACTTAAAAATGACCTGCACACTTGTTAGTCATTGTATCTGGGGTCAGTAATAAAATAGTAAAATAATGGTAACAAGTTGAACTTCCCTAGCTCTTAGTAAGTAATAAGTCTGTAACTGTAGTGATGACTAGTTGACAATAAAGTGGAAAAATAACAGTAACAAACTTTAATTGCCCCTTAATCAAACGGGCAGTAATATTAGGCTTATTAGACCAAAAACAAAGCAGTAGTTTTGCTGAAATGTTGTGGTTTTAGTGCTGTAAAATACTAATTCACCCGTTTCTACTGTTTCTTAGCTGTTACGTCTTTCAGTGGTCAGGGGCTGGACAATGTTACATGCTGGAATTACAGTGAAACTAAAGTGTATCAGAGCTGTAAAATGCAAACTTGCTTCTTTCCATCTTTTTTCCCCACTTACTACATCTCACATCATATAATACCATCAGCTCTGCAGAACAGTCCCGGGTAACTGCACTGAAACAGTGACTAAATGACTGCATTATAATCTCTCATGGTTGTTCTACTACTTTACAAGTGAACTTACTTACGCCTCACTCATCGAGCTGTACAGCGCAATCAGCGACCTCCAGAACAAACCCAGATGGACCGTTTATTGTTGCCGGTGATTTCAACCAAGCCAATCTGAAGTCAGTTCTCCCCAAATTTCATCAGTATGTGGACTGCAACCTGTGGGGCTCACGTGCTGGATCTCGTTTACACAAACATCCCCAGCGTGTACAGGGCTGAGCCCCGCCCCCACTATGGCTACTCAGACCACATCTCTGTGATGCTCATCCCAGCATACAGACTGCTCATCAGACGTGTCAAACCAGACCAGAAGCTTGTGAGAACCTGGCCACCAGGAGCTCTCTCTGCTCTTTAGGACTGTTTTGAGCACACTGACTGGGAGATGTTCAGAGTAGCAGCAACTACCGGTGACTCCATCAACCTGAAGGAGTACACAGAATCAGTGACTGGCTACATCAGCAAGTGTATTGATGACGTTACTGTCTCCAAACTCATCACAACTCACCCCTACTAAAAATCATGGATAACTGCAGAGGTGCGCATGCTGCTGAGAACCCGCGACAAGACTTTCAAATCAAGAGACAAAGCAAGCCTCAGTGTGGCAAGAGCCAAGCTCTCCCGGGTCATCATAACGTCCGTTTAATTTGTCGTATTTATTGTTTCTAGTTTAATTTTTTGTTTGCACACGATGTCTGCACGTTTGCCCTTTTGTACTCTTTGTTCCTTGTTGCTCTGTGATGTTCCTGGAGGAACATAATTTCACTCTGTGAAATTCACTGTGTACTGGTACATAGATTAAGATTAAGTGACCCTTAGTCCCACAACAGGGAAATTTCAACTCCGCATTTAACCCATCCGTGAAGTGAAACACCACATACACACTAGGGGGCAGTGAGCACACTTGCCCAGAGCAATGGGCAGCCCAATCAAGACTGCAAAAACAAGTATAAGATTATCGGCAGTGTATAGTTACAGGGATAAGAAAGGACTTCGAAACCAACCTCTTTGTGGGAACACTCACCACACCGCTTTCCCGGGGTTGGTGACTGAGGTCTGTGCAGGTGAGCCTGACAGTAATGCAGAACATGACCAGCAACGCTGCAATACATGCACAAACCCCATAAAGTCTCTCCTCTCTGGACAGCCTTGAAGAGTCACACTGCATCATCTTGAGATCTGGGCTGGAACTGGAGTCAGGGTGAGAAATGGAACTAGTAAAGTGAGTGCGAGATGTGCTTTGTGATGTGGCATGCCTCTGAAGGAGCAGATCTAACCTTATGGAAAGGTCAATATGTTTGTCCAAAGTCAGTTCATCATCTTTGCAGGCTCACCCATAACCTGTCTCTGCATTCGTAAGTGACTGTGCTCCTCTGTCAATTGTAATACTTGGCCTGTTTTTCCTGGGTCATTTTTAACATTTTCTCAAACCTGCTGCATGAGGTCTTGTTGCTGCTGGATTACTCAGTATTCATTGTAGTCTAGTATAGGTGGTTGACTGAGGAATCCCTCAAGTGGACCCTTGAGTTTTCTACCAAGTGGTAGAAACATTAAAAAAGGTCCCGGAAGTGCAGACACTCTAGATTATTTTGTATAAAAAACAAACAAACAAACAGAAAAATATAATTATAAATTAGTAAAATAAAATAAATTGCAATGAATTTAAGGACTATTTTGTAAATGTTGGATTTAATTTAGCAAAAGAGATTGTGGAGCCAAGAAATAAGGATAGTGTAGATGAAGATGTTGTTCATAAAAACCCTTACTCCATCCTTATTTGGAGAGCTGATGGAAAGTAAATTCTGGATTGGACTGAAACTGACATGTCTTTAGTAAAAACTTTAGTTTAAAAAAATTATTTGTAGGCACACTTAATGTTTTCATAGAAAAACACATCTTATTGAGTGATCATCAGTATGATTTTAGAACATATAGGTCCACCTCGATGGCAGTGATACAACTGGTATAAGATATATCAACTGCAATAGACAACAAAGAATATACTGTTAGGGTCTTTATAGACTTTAAAAAGCATTTCACACTATTGATCATGACTTACTACTGAATAAACTAAAAATATATGGTTTTAGAGGAGTAGCAAACTCATGGCTCAGGAATTACCTTGATAATAGATATCAATATTTTCAAATAAATAACATCGTCTAAACTACTGATAGTCACTTGTGGAGTGCCAAAAGGTTAAGTGTTAGGACCCATATTTTTACACTATATAGATTATCTGTATATAAATCTGTAAAGTGTCTAAATTGCTAAAATGTGTTTTTGCTGAAGTTTGAAACAGCTACTGAATACAGTGGAGAGGGAATTGAACGTTTTAAAGAAATGGTTTAATATTAACAAGTAATCCCTAAAATTAAGTAAAACATAATTTATAATATTTGGAAATTGACAAACTAAGAATAAAGTTAAAATTAGGATTGGTGATGTTGAAATAGAAAGAATCTATGAAAACACATTTCTGGGTGTGATAATTGATCATAATTTATTTTGGAAACAGCAGATGAAATGATATGATGCAAAAACAAAAATTTCTATAACAATTGCTACAGAAGAAAGCTATAAATATTATAAGTAGATCAGATTACTACGAACCAATCAATAAACTTTGTATTAAATTACATGCTTTAAAAATTTAGTGATCTTGTCAACCTTCAAACTGCACAGATAATGTATAAAGCACAAAATAATTTACTATCAAACTGTACTCAGAAGCTGTTTGCAATTAAAGAGAGCAAATATGGACTTAGGGCAACATGTGTTTAATAAACCAATAGCAAGGGCAAATATAAAAAAAATAAATGCATATCTGTTAAAGGGGTATGTTTGTGGAATAATCGTAATAAGGAACCAAAAATGTAGAGCTCACTTTGCAATGTAAAAAAACTTATAAAACTGAGGAATGATGATTATTATGTATGATACGTTCTGACATGTTGATTGATTTTCTTTCCGTTTTGATATTTCTCTGTATTGTTTACCTGCAGGATTGTATATGATTTAGGATATTAAAGGATAAAGGATATTCAAAATAAGCTATAGCTTCAGACAACACCTTTTCGGTCAGTATTTGTTTTTGTATCGATTATGATATCCATTCATTTTTTATCTATAGTTTTTTCCATTTATTTTTGTGTTACCTATTTTTTTTATTTAATTTTATTTTTTTTTGCCTTTTATTTCACAATTTGAAAGAAAAAAGTTACAATTCTAACAATATTATTTCTACAATATCTTCATTCTAACCCCACTTCCCCAACCCACCCTACTCGCCCTTCCCATCCTACTCACCCTCCCTACCCTTCCCACCTAACCCTAGGTACCAACCACCCCGATACTCCCCGGTTTCTGCCTGCCTCCCCAATCCAAAAAAACAAAACAAAAATAAATTAAATAAATAAGTAAATAAATAAAAATCAAATTTAAAAATAAAAAAGGATAAAGACGTCCTCTAATCAGTATTTAAGGTAGATAGGCGTTTTAAAGTAGGAGATGATTGGTTGCCAAATCCGATCAAATATGTCTCGAGTACCTCTCAGGCTAAATTTAATCTTTTCCAAGTCCAAGAAAAACATGACATCAGTTAGCCGTAGAGCGTGTGAGGGTGGGGTGGTGGATTTCCATGCCAGAAGGATCCTTCTCTTAGCTGAGAGGAGGGCAAAAACAGCTGCATCAGCTACTTGGGGCTTGTAAGGAAAAGATTCTGCCGGGACCCCAAATAATGTCAGCAATGGGCAGGGGGTCATGTTGCATTCAAAGGCATCAGTTAGTGAAGTAACAACTGCAGACCAGAACCCATTCAGCTTTGTTGAGGCCCAAAACATGTGCAACAAGGTGGCAGGTGTTCCACCACAGCGAGGGCATGATGGGTCTACCCCTGGGTAAATGCCAGCCAATCTAGCATTGCAAAAGTATGTGTTGCCTATTTTTTTCTCTTTTATTTTTATGGGTGTAAACACATTGATAAACTGAAAGAAATTTAATAATAATAATAATAATAATAATAATAGATAGATAGATAGATAGATAGATAGATAGATATATAGATAGATAGATGGATAGATAGATAGATGGACCTTTATTGATGTTACAGTGGCAAGACATAATTGCACATAAACATACATAAATTAGGCAGAAATAGAAAAAAGCACATACATTAAGTAAACTATGAGAGCATAGGAATAAAAGTATGTCTATCGCATATTTGCATAGCATATATGACAGATTTGAGGTAGTTACAACACAGTGAATATGTGAGGTGTCCAATATGGCTAACAATTTGTTGAGAGTCCTTTGTTCTGTAGAGAGAAGATAGAAGGTCACTCAGGTACTGAGGGGCGAGTCCGTTTAGAGCTTTATAGGTCAGTGATAGGATTTTATAATCAGTGTGAAATTTAACTGGTAACCAGTGCAGGGCTGATAAAACTGGACTAATATGGTCAAACTTCCTGGTTCCTGTGAGACTCTGGTTGCAGCGTTCTGGACCAGCTGAAGCTTGTTGAGGCTTTTGCTGGGACGTCCAGACAGCAGGACATTACAGTGTCCAGCCTTGAAGTAATAAATGCATGAACTAGCTTTTCTGCTTCCTGTAGGGATAATGCATTTCTTAATTTAGCGATATTGCGGAGATGCAGGACGGCTGTTCTAGTGATATTAGTTATATGTGTGTTGAAGGACAGATCAGCGTCCATCAAGACACCAAGATGAACTTACAAATGAACTGTGTGCAACTGAGAAGTGTTAAATTAGACTTTTTTTTTTCTAGCAGATTTTGGACCAAGACGAAGAACCTTTGTTTTATCTAAGCTGACTAGGAGAAAGTTACTCAACATCCAGTCTTTTATGCCTTTTATACAGTCCCGAAGTTGAAGTTTAGCATCTGGTTTGGTTGATATATATACATATACTGTGTCATCAGCGTAGCAGTGGAAATTGATGCCGTGTTTACTGATCATGGTAGCCAGTACCTCTTCTTCAACTTCTGCATGGCATTCCTCTTCTCCAGCTTCTGCATTTTCCACCAGTGCTAATTTGGGTGTTCATCTCTAGGTCCTTCAAAGGGTCCTGTCCTAAGTATAAGTTAATCCTCTGGAAGGAATCTGTTCCTTCTTTACCATCCATTTCAAATGAAAGTTACTTACTCAGGTTTGCAGTGCATGAGTAGAATGTTGGATATCCAGGCTTATACCTACAGCCTTTAGCAGGTCAATGCAATTACAACAGAGAAAGCTAAATCTTTGTTAGCTATTACAAAATGATATCACAATTTGACACCTGGGCCTGTCTATTAGCCAGAAGGAAGCTCTGGAAGGTTAAGAAGATCCATTTGTCATGTTGCAGCCAGTTTTTTCCCCTCTCTCTTAAACCATACCCATAAGACTCACAAACCAAAGAAAAAGTACTCCCTGTATCCACCAGGGCTATGGCCTGGTTTCAGATGACCAGGGGTATTGTGAGTGACTTTGTTTGGATGGGTGTGATTTGGAGCACTCTAGTTTGGGCATGAAAAAGCCTGGGACACTGTGATGATGGCCCTTTAGTCACCACACTGGTCCTCATGCTGTAAGACCTGGCATCTTTCAGGGGTCTCTACAAGTTTCCCTACACTCACCAACTTGTCTATTCTTATGATACTACCTCTTAGCACACTTTTGAAATGAGGGACACGGTTTTGAAAAATGACTTGAAGGATCTCTGTTTCTGTCTTATTTTCTCTCTCTGTCTCTCTCTCTCTCTGTCTCTCTCTCTCTGTCTCTCTCTCTGTCTCTCTCTCTCTGTCTCTCTCTCTGTCTCTCTCTCTGTCTCTCTCTCTCTGTCTCTCTCTCTGTCTCTCTCTCTGTCTCTCTCTCTCTGTGTCTCTCTCTCTCTCTCTCTCTCTGTTAAATCTCTTAGTAGGGGAACAGCAAGAAATTTCTCACACTTCTCTATGTAAAGCAGAGCACCAGGATTTAGAACATCATATTCATCCCCATCCAGAACTTGTAACCTTGTGTGGTTACACAATCAACCCTCTGCAGCATGGAATATAATAACAAGGACAATGTCCAACAAAAAGTATTCAGCACAGAATATAAAAGCAGAAACACTGTTGTCCAACAAACCACCACAAAATTTAGTGACAAAGACACTCCACATCACAATGTGGAGACATCACAACAAGACATTGTGGTCCCACCAACATTGCTCAGCACTGAACGATATGTATGTCCAACAAATATTCTTGAGGACAGAATTTAACAGACGTGATACTGAAGTCTAAAGAACATTTCTGTATCACAGTTTAAATGGAAGGATATTTAGGTTCAATTTTCCTCAGCACAAAAATGTCAGAAATGACAAATCAGGTCCAGCAGTGTTACTTGGCACAGAATGTAAAATGTACAATATTTAGGGCAAATCAATATTATGAATCAGATCATTTAATAGGAACAATAATTAGGTCCAATCATTACACCTCAGCACAGCATCTCCTGACAAAAATATTTTTGAACCAACCAATGGTCATTTGTGCTCCAGCCAACATTCCTCAACAGAGAATTTACCAGCAAATCTGTTCTTCAAACAATATTCCACATTTTAGTATCTACTGGAAAAAAAATATATAGGACACAAAAGCGAGGCATTCTGGTCCAACCAACACTCCATATCGTGGAATCTACTGAAAGAGCCATTTTGATGTGAGGCAGCTGTTCATGAAAAAACTAATTGTTACTACATCATAGAACTGCATATGGACATTAATACATTTAAAAGTACTTTTGTCATAAAGTGTTTGGTTTTCTTCCCACATGCACTTATCATGGAAGTGAATGAATGTAAACACAGCTGATAAAAGCTTTCCTGTACTTTCCAAATATAAGAGCAAAGGGACGTTCTTTAAGCTGTTTAGAAAGGAAAAGATTATCGTAGCTCTCAGATTAGCGCATTTCCATCCCAGGCTGCAGGTTCTGTATAAACCTCATTGTCTCTGTGAAGCTGACTGTACAGCTTCTCTGTTGGATTAGTGAAATCACTCGGAAGGAATGCTTCCTTAAACACATGATATTGAAATGTTTAGGGAGCAAAACATTTCAACGGAACTACTGAGGCTCAGATAAGGAAGGCGTGATGGAGATGTGTGGTCTGTCCATCGTTTAGAGCTGTTTAATTAAAGACTAATTTGCCAGCATATCAGTTCTGTAAACCAAGGCCACCGTGAGCTCCCTGTCAAGTGGGACATACAGTGTTGATATTAACTGGATTAAAAGAAATTAATGAAAAGAGAAAAAAAAACAACAATTCAAGAATAAAACATTTCAGGTGTTTATTCATCTTTTAAACCTTGTAGGATGAACAAAACTTGCAACATGTAAATATTGTTTTCTCCTGCACATGAGCAATGTATGTCTATATTGATCATTTTTTCTTTATTTCTAAAAATGTTTTAAATACAATAATGTTCATAATGTTTATTTAAACAATATAAACTAGATGGTAAAGGGTATTTTGTACTTGTAGATGCAAATTTTATGTATTTTGGAATCATGACTCTGCAAATGATCAATTATATGCTGTAATTCTCTGTTTACAACATTTTTTGTCAAGTTTTCTGCCTCAAGATTTGTTCTGATTTTGCAAAAGAAGGTAACTGATATTAAATTTTCACATTTGATGTTCTACCATGTTCCATTCCAGCACCTGCGCTGCCATGTTTCCTATCACTGTATGAAAGAAGCTCAATGCTGCCTTTACTGTTAAATGCATTGAGATATTCATGCATTTGCGTGTTTGAATGGTAGTTCATGACATAAAATAAATGTATGACTTCTCAACATTTCTGTTCAGGTTCTTCATATATAAAATCAACACTACAAAAGGAGAAGAGCAGATTGAACAACAGACACTGTGTTTCAAGACAAAGGAACATGTGTTTAAGCACTGAATAAAATCATACAGGTGGTGGAAAAATGTGATCTTGATCGTTTTTGACTGTGGCATGATTGTTGGTGCCAGATGGGCTGGTTTGAGTATTTCTATAACTACTGATCTCATGAGATTTTCACACACAGTGTTTCTACAGTTACTTATAATGAAGCAATAAAGAAAACACAGTGAATAGCAGTTCTGCATATGGGAACACCTTGTTGATGAGCGAGCTCAGCAGAGAATTGCCAGACTGGATTGAGCTGACAGAAAGGCTATGGTAACTCAGATAACCACTCTGTGCGATTGTGGTGAGCGGAAAAGCATCTCAGAGTGAAAATGTTGCAAGCATTCTGGCAAGAAGCGGCTTATTTTCGATATGTCTTCTCCACAGTGAGATCTTGTTGCTAGTGTTAATTAAAGTATTCCTCTCAAGCCCTTTACCCTGTATTATGCTTCTGTTGATGATGCTATTCGGTTTATTAAGGCAGCAGGTCATGGAGCTTTGCTGGTTAGCGCTAATAAAGTGGACACTTTGAAAATTTAGCCTGTTCACCAATCGGAATGGCCTCTCTTGCATTGGACTGGTATTAAGTGGGAGTCTAGGTTTTATTTTGCTGATAGACTTATTTTCAGTTGCAGGACTAGCCTTGGCATTTTTGATTGTCTTTTAGAGGCTTTGTGTTGGGTCATGTTGAACATCTCTAAATTGCCTTTTATTCTTCATCTCTTGGATGATTTTTTGCTCATGGACTTCCCGTCTTCTTATCGGTAGGTGTGCTCAAAAGCGTCTTTTGCAATTTAGGCGTTCCTCTCTGCTGAAAAATCTGTAGGTCCTTCCACTACTCTGGAATTTTTTGGAATTTCTCTGCATTATTTTGGATACTGTTAGAACGCATGCGTTTTTCACCTGCCAAAAAAGGTCACTAGGTTCAGGTGTTTTGTAAGGGCTTTTCGCTCATCTTTATCTGTCA
Source organism: Pygocentrus nattereri (assembly GCF_015220715.1). Lineage (NCBI taxonomy): Eukaryota > Metazoa > Chordata > Actinopteri > Characiformes > Serrasalmidae > Pygocentrus > Pygocentrus nattereri. The sequence continues at coordinate 36,874,328 of NC_051230.1, forward strand.
TTCTCGGCCATGTCCATTTTGCTATGCAAGCATTTTGCCAAGAAAGCACAATGCACATATGGTACCATTCCACAGAGTTGGTCTTTTCTTTCTCACTTGCTCATTCTTGTTTACTCAGTAGTTCATTTGCATGATGTCGTTACCTTTGACGATGGCTGCCAGTCCGATCTGTGTTTCTTGTTTCGGCTCTTGTCTCGAAACCGCTGGTGGAATGTCAATTAAAATATATCTTTGTCTTGATTGAACACTCCTGATCAAATGACGTGTTTGCTGTCCGAGTGTAAATAAGTTCCTCTACAGAGAACACACATTTTTCAGGATACAGTTTCTATTTATTTATTGATTTTAAAAATAAAACAACAAATGTGTTTTAACTTTTGCACAGGCCAGATTTTTTAATTTTATTTCAGTAATAAACAGATTCTTAAAGTTCTGCAGAAGTGTATTCTCTATAGATGATATGGTAATTTATTTTCACATAATGAATGAATACATTCACTCAAAAATGAAAACCCTGGAATTTGACCAGGAGTTAAGCTTTTGCGTAGGACTATTTATTAAATATCATGTTTTCAAAAAACATTTGAATTGAAATGACGCACTATGTTTGTTTTTTTGTTTTTTTTTACCTAAGAGAGAATTCAAAGTCAGTCATTTGCAGAGGTGGACAGTATTAAAGTATATGCACTTCATTATTGCACTTAAGTATGTTTAATATCTGCAGACATGGAATAACTTAACTGCACCACAGACCAACACCTAACAACTAGACAAGGAGAATTCCACTAAGTTTGAATTAAATTATTTTTAAAATTATTTTAAACAAATTTTTAATTAAATTTCTAATGAGTTAAAAGATTGATGCGTAATCGGAGCGGTTCTGAGTGGTTTAATTTGAAACGCTCCGTTCTAGATAAACTTATCGAGTCAGAACCGTTCACAGTGGTGGTGATAGGAACCAGACGTCCCTCTAAAAGCTCCTACAGAAAGTTCCTACATGAACTGGATCTGAATTCACTGCCTGATGACTGAGACGCTGTTTAACATCATTTCTCAGAAATGACTTTACCAGGGCTCCTGAGTGGAGTAAGTATTTAATGTTGGCTCTATCATCAGAAGATACGCAAGTTCAATTCAGGTGATGCCACAACCATCTGTCATCCTTGGGTGGGAGTCCAAGAGAGCACAATTGGCCTTGCTCTCTATATGTGTGTAGGATGTCCCTCCCTCTTTCCCCATCACTCAAAGTGATGCTGGACAAGGCAGGCATCTGTTAGCTGACATAACAGAATTAGCAGATAGCATTTTCCTCTAAGTTTGAAAAGATGTGGTGGTTGGCCTTCAACTTCAGTAGAACTGGTAGTACTTGGGAGACGAATGGGGGGGGGGGGGACAGTATGCTTGAATTCATTAAAAAATAAATAAATAAAACAAACTTTTACATATATTTAATATTGGAAATTACTTATAGAACCCCATATGTACATAAGGAACATCTTTTGAACTTTTATATCATAATATTGCCATAATATTTTTTTAGTTCTACTGTTTTTATAACGGAATTCAGGTCCACATATGAAAGCGTCTCAAATTGGAATTGAAAATGTCAGATTCAGGGTGTTTATCTGTTCACACTGACACTCAGACACACATCTGTGTCACTTATGAAGATTGAATTTGGGCCACATTTACCTGCTGTGTAAACAAAGCCTTGGACATCTGATGTGAGTGCCCATATCACTTTTCTTAGTTGGTGAGAAGATATATCTCTTATATACTTCTATAAATATATTTATAGGTAGCTCCATACATAAAACTCGATACTTTGATACTTTTTTTCCCCCCATCAAAAAATTATCAGCATTACAAAAAAAAAGCTTCTTTTTCAGCAGTTTCTTGTTTTTTTTTTTTGTTTTTTTTTTGTCCTTATGCATCTTTTCTTTGTTGTGTGATTGTGATAATGAAAAAAAATAATAGTAGGGAAAATCAAATCACTCTGTTTTAGAACATGGAATACAAAAGCCAATATCTATACTGTTTTTATTATATCTCATAACTATTATTTTTACTTCTTTTTACTTTCAGTATAAAGTTACCAGACTGGTGTCACTGCCCCCTAGTGTGTGTGTGTGTGTCCACTAGTGTGCATGTATGTGGGTATTTCACTACACAGATGGGTTAAATGTCTAATTCCTCTGTGTGCAAACACAATTGGCCAACCGTTCACTATAAACTGCCTTTGTTTGTTATGCTTTTGTAAATTGAAGTAACTGCTTTAAACAGTCATCCAAATATTCTGTATATTCCTATTCTATTAACCATCTGGTACACATGTGCAACTAACAAGAACGTTTGATGGCAAATGATCAATTGAGACTGAATATCAGGTCAATGTGAAGTCACCTATCAAACAGAGATTCTACTTCCCGCTGATGTTCCTCACTAGTAAAGCAGATGATCTGACTGTCAGAACAGACGTTTTGTTTCTCTTCTGAAAAAAAGACTTTCAAATTGAACCACATGTCTAAAAAATCATAAAAATAATATGAACAAAAACAACAAAAAAGAACAAAATAGTGTTCAAAACGGAACAGACTTTTTAAGGGCCTACACTCTACTTTTTTGTTATATTTAACAAGTTTTCAAGCACCAAAAACAAATAAAGTCATAATTTAGTTGTACATCCATCAACTGGGTAAACATCAAATTAAAATGATATTGTGAAAAACTACTGGCTGGCGCTGGCTCTGACAAGCTTGGGAGGTGTGGCCACAAGCTAAGTATCATGGGAAGGAGATCAATTGTTTTGTTCTTCCTAGTGGGGCTGGAGATAAGCAGAGTGTGGACCTATCTTTCCCTCCTGTCTGTCAGGAGCTGAACAGCTCCTCACCGTGTTACAGCGACTCCTCCAAACGGAACGTTCGTCTACTCTACAGTAACGGATCGAACCCCCTCGCCGTGTTACAGCGACTCCTCCAAACGGAACGTTCGTCTACTCTACAGTAACGGATCGAACCCCCTCGCCGTGTTACAGTGACTCCTCCAAACGGAACGTTCATCTACTCTACAGTAACTGATCGAACCTCCTCGCCTCCTCCTTCGTCGCGCTGTCTGGTGACTTCAACCACGTCACGCTGGACTCCACACTGACCTCATTCACCCAGTATGTGGACTGTCCCACCAGGAAAAACAGGACAATTGACCTCCTGTATGCTAACATCAGTGATGCATACACGGCCATCCCTCTGCCCCCACTTGGAAAATCTGACCACAATCTGGTTTTCCTGCAGCCTCGGTACAAATCCTGTGTGATGAGGCAACCATCAACCACACGCTCCTTCAGGAAGTGGTCTAAGGAGGCAGAGGAGACCCTGAGGGACTGCTTTGCATCCACAGACTGGAGTGTGCTGCATGACTCTCACAGCAAGGACATTGAGGGGGTAACAGACTGCACAACTGACTATCTGAACTTTTGCATGGACACTGTGGTTCCTGTAAGAACTGTTCACTGCTTTCCTAACAACAAGCCCTGGATTACAAGTGATGTAAAGGACCCCTTAAACAAAAAGAAGAGGGCCTTTAAAGACAAGAACCAGGAGGAGCTGAGGAACGTTCAGCGGGAACTCAAGTCCTGCTTAAAGGAGGCCAAGGAGACCTACAGAAAGAAGGTTGAGCAGAAGTTACACGACAACAACATGAAGGAGGTCTGGGACAGTATGAGGACAATCACAGGATGCAAGCCAAGGAGTGACAGTGTTACAGCTGGAGGTGTGGAGAGAGCGAACGAATTCAATCTCTTCTACAACCGGTTTGATTGTCCTGTTTCATCCTCATCTGCTTCTGTCTGTCCTGCCATCACAGCAACCTCAGCCTCTGCCCCTCCGGACACCTCTTAGTGCTGCACAGATCTCCCCCCCCCCACAGACTGTCAGCACACCCAGTCCACCCCCCCTCACCCCCCCCCCCCCCCCACTTCTCTGCAGACCAGGTCACAGGGGTGCTGAGGAGACTCCACTGTAGGAAGACAGCTGGACCTGACAAGGTGAGCCCGAGACTTCTTAAGGCTTGCGCCTCTGAACTTGGGTTACCCTTGTCGAACATCTTCAACATGAGCCTGCAGCTGAGGAGGGTTCCCACGCTGTGGAAAACCTCATGCCTGGTCCCTGTTCCCAAGAAACCTCACCCCAGTGAGCTCAACGACTACAGGCCAGTGGCGTTGACGTCCCACATTATGAAGACCATGGAGCGACTGCTTCTCCCTCTTCTCAGACCCCAAGTACAGCATGCACTGGACCCTCTCCAGTTTGCCTATCGGGAGAGGATTGGTGTCGAGGACGCCATCACCTACCTCCTCCACCGAACCTACTCTCATCTGGACAAGGGGAATAGCGCTGTGAGAATCATGATTTTTGATTTCTCCAGTGCTTTTAATACCATCCAGCCCCCACTTCTCAGAGACAAGCTGGTGAAGATGCAGGTGGATCCTCACCTGGTGCAGTGGATCACGGACTATCTCACCTGCAGACCACAGTACGTGAGGCTGACTGACGGTACATCTGAGACTGTTGTCAGCAGCACTGGAGCACCACAGGGGACTGTGCTCTCCCCCTTCCTCTTCACTCTCTACACATCAGACTTCCAGTACAACTCTGAGATGTGCCATCTGCAGAAATTCTCGGATGACACTGCCATCGTTGGATGTGTCAAGGGTGGTCAGGAGGAGGAGTACAGGAGACAGGTGGAGGAATTTGTTGCTTGGTGTCGACTGAACCAACTGCAGTTGAACATATCCAAGACCAAGGAGTTGGTGGTGGACTTCCGTAGGTCTGGACTACCCCTGCAGCCAGTCTCCATTGAGGGGGTTGATGTGGAGACGGTCAAGATCTACAAGTACCTTGGTCTGCATCTGGACAACAAACTGGACTGGTCAACAAACGCGGCCACCCTGTACAGGAAAGGACAGAGTCGGCTCTATTTCCTGAGGAGACTGCGGTCCTTTAACATCTGTAAGAAGCTTCTGCAGATGTTCTACCACTCAATCGTGGCCAGCATTCTCTTCTACGCTGTGGTTTGCTGGGGAGGCAACATGAAGAGAAGAGATGCATCAAGGCTGGACAAGCTGGTCAGGAGGGCCGGGGCAGTGGTGGGAGTGGAGCTGGACTCTCTGGTAACAATAGCAGATAGGAGGACTTTGGATAAACTGCTTTCTATCATGAACAATGATAGTCACCCACTTTCCACCATCATTATGAAGCAGAGGAGCGTGTTCAGTGGCAGACTGCTGTCACAGAGCTGCACAACGGACAGACTCAGAAGATCATTCATTCCGAGAGCCATCAGACTCTTCAATTCCTCCCATCGGGGACGGGATGCTGCTGCTGACTGAGTTTAAACCAGTCACACTACATGGACATTATTCAACTACTCAACCGCTTAATTATTTATTCACAATTACACTTCCCCAACCTCTCTTACACTGAAGTACATTTACTCAGGGTGTGTTATTCATATATCCATATATTCACTTTACAGAACTATATTTTTACATGTACATATTAATAATTCTATGGCACATCAGTCACTTTTATAACTTTTATAACCAATGTCGTTTGCACCTTGCACTTTGCTCTGTGAATTTATTTATTTATTATGTTAGGAAATCTACTGCGCTGCTCCATCTACAGATAGTTCTTTACCTTGTACAGAAAGTTTTTATACCCTTATATATTTTCTATTGTTCTGTGTTGATAGATGTTGAATATGTTTCCTACTGTATTGTGTTGTTGCTGCTGGATGCCTAAATTTCCTTCGGGATCAATAAAGTATCTATCTATCTATCTATCTATCTATATATCTATCTATCTATCTATCTACTCTACAGTATCGGATCGAACCCCCTCGCCGTGTTACAGTGACTCCTCCAAACGGAACGTTCGTCTACTCTACAGTAACGGATCAAACCCCCTCGCCGTGTTACAGCGACTCCTCCAAACGGAACGTTCATCTACTCTACAGTAACGGATCGAACCCCCTCGCCGTGTTACAGCGACTCCTCCAAACGGAACGTTCATCTACTCTACAGTAATGGATCGAACCCCCTCGCCGTGTTACAGCGACTCCTCCAAACGGAACGTTCATCTACTCTACAGTAACGGATCGAACCCCCTCGTCGTGTTACAGCGACTCCTCCAAACGGAACGTTCATCTACTCTACAGTAACGGATCGAACCCCCTCGCCGTGTTACAGCGACTCCTCCAAACGGAACGTTCATCTACTCTACAGTAACTTATAGAACCCCCTCACCATGTTACAGCGACTCCTCCAAACGGAACGTTCATCTACTCTACAGTAACGGATCGAACCCCCTCGCCGTGTTACAGCGACTCCTCCAAACGGAACGTTCATCTACTCTACAGTAACTTATAGAACCCCCTCGCCGTGTTACAGCGACTCCTCCAAACGGAACGTTCATCTACTCTACAGTAACGGATCGAACCCCCTCGCCGTGTTACAGCGACTCCTCCAAACGGAACGTTCATCTACTCTACAGTAACTTATAGAACCCCCTCACCGTGTTACAGCGACTTCTCCAAACGGAACGTTCATCTACTCTACAGTAACGGATTGAACCCCCTCGCCGTGTTACAGCGACTCCTCCAAACGGAACGTTCGTCTACTCTACAGTAACTTATAGAACCCCCTCGCCGTGTTACAGCGACTCCTCCAAACGGAACGTTCGTCTACTCTACAGTAACTTATAGAACCCCCTCGCCGTGTTACAGCGACTTCTCCAAACGGAACGTTCATCTACTCTACAGTAACGGATTGAACCCCCTCGCCGTGTTACAGCGACTCCTCCAAACGGAACGTTCGTCTACTCTACAGTAACTTATAGAACCCCCTCGCCGTGTTACAGCGACTCCTCCAAACGGAACATTCGTCTACTCTACAGTAACTTATAGAACCCCCTCGCCGTGTTACAGCGACTCCTCCAAACGGAACGTTCGTCTACTCTACAGTAACTTATAGAACCCCCTCGTCGTGTTACAGCGACTCCTCCAAACGGAACGTTCATCTACTCTACAGTAACGGATCGAACCCCCTCGCCGTGTTACAGCGACTCCTCCAAACGGAACGTTCATCTACTCTACAGTAACGGATTGAACCCCCTCGTCGTGTTACAGCGACTCCTCCAAACGGAACGTTCATCTACTCTACAGTAACTTATAGAACCCCCTCGTCGTGTTACAGCGACTCCTCCAAACGGAACATTCGTCTACTCTACAGTAACTTATAGAACCCCCTCGCCGTGTTACAGCGACTCCTCCAAACGGAACATTCGTCTACTCTACAGTAACTTATAGAACCCCCTCTTCGTGTTACAGCGACTCCTCCAAACGGAACATTCGTCTACTCTACAGTAACTTATAGAACCCCCTCGTCGTGTTACAGCGACTCCTCCAAACGGAACATTCGTCTACTCTACAGTAACTTATAGAACCCCCTCGTCGTGTTACAGCGACTCCTCCAAACGGAACGTTCATCTACTCTACAGTAACTTATAGAACCCCCTCGTCGTGTTACAGCGACTCCTCCAAACGGAACATTCGTCTACTCTACAGTAACTTATAGAACCCCCTCGTCGTGTTACAGCGACTCCTCCAAACGGAACGTTCATCTACTCTACAGTAACTTATAGAACCCCCTCGCCGTGTTACAGCGACTCCTCCAAACGGAACGTTCGTCTACTCTACAGTAACTTATAGAACCCCCTCGTCGTGTTACAGCGACTCCTCCAAACGGAACATTCGTCTACTCTACAGTAACTTATAGAACCCCCTCGCCGTGTTACAGCGACTCCTCCAAACGGAACGTTCATCTACTCTACAGTAACTTATAGAACCCCCTCGTCGTGTTACAGCGACTCCTCCAAACGGAACATTCGTCTACTCTACAGTAACTTATAGAACCCCCTCGCCGTGTTACAGCGACTCCTCCAAACGGAACATTCGTCTACTCTACAGTAACTTATAGAACCCCCTCGTCGTGTTACAGCGACTCCTCCAAACGGAACATTCGTCTACTCTACAGTAACTTATAGAACCCCCTCGTCGTGTTACAGCGACTCCTCCAAACGGAACATTCGTCTACTCTACAGTAACTTATAGAACCCCCTCGTCGTGTTACAGCGACTCCTCCAAACGGAACATTCGTCTACTCTACAGTAACTTATAGAACCCCCTCGCCGTGTTACAGCGACTCCTCCAAACGGAACATTCGTCTACTCTACAGTAACTTATAGAACCCCCTCGTCGTGTTACAGCGACTCCTCCAAACGGAACGTTCATCTACTCTACAGTAACTTATAGAACCCCCTCGTCGTGTTACAGCGACTCCTCCAAACGGAACATTCGTCTACTCTACAGTAACTTATAGAACCCCCTCGTCGTGTTACAGCGACTCCTCCAAACGGAACATTCGTCTACTCTACAGTAACTTATAGAACCCCCTCGTCGTGTTACAGCGACTCCTCCAAACGGAACATTCGTCTACTCTACAGTAACTTATAGAACCCCCTCGTCGTGTTACAGCGACTCCTCCAAACGGAACATTCGTCTACTCTACAGTAACTTATAGAACCCCCTCGTCGTGTTACAGCGACTCCTCCAAACGGAACATTCGTCTACTCTACAGTAACTTATAGAACCCCCTCGTCGTGTTACAGCGACTCCTCCAAACGGAACGTTCGTCTACTCTACAGTAACTTATAGAACCCCCTCGTCGTGTTACAGCGACTCCTCCAAACGGAACGTTCATCTACTCTACAGTAACTTATAGAACCCCCTCGCCGTGTTACAGCGACTCCTCCAAACGGAACATTCGTCTACTCTACAGTAACTTATAGAACCCCCTCGCCGTGTTACAGCGACTCCTCCAAACGGAACATTCGTCTACTCTACAGTAACTTATAGAACCCCCTCGTCGTGTTACAGCGACTCCTCCAAACGGAACGTTCATCTACTCTACAGTAACTTATAGAACCCCCTAGCCGTGTTACAGCGACTCCTCCAAACGGAACATTCGTCTACTCTACAGTAACTTATAGAACCCCCTCGTCGTGTTACAGCGACTCCTCCAAACGGAACATTCGTCTACTCTACAGTAACTTATAGAACCCCCTCGTCGTGTTACAGCGACTCCTCCAAACGGAACATTCGTCTACTCTACAGTAACTTATAGAACCCCCTCGTCGTGTTACAGCGACTCCTCCAAACGGAACGTTCATCTACTCTACAGTAACTTATAGAACCCCCTCGTCGTGTTACAGCGACTCCTCCAAACGGAACATTCGTCTACTCTACAGTAACTTATAGAACCCCCTCGCCGTGTTACAGCGACTCCTCCAAACGGAACATTCGTCTACTCTACAGTAACTTATAGAACCCCCTCGTCGTGTTACAGCGACTCCTCCAAACGGAACATTCGTCTACTCTACAGTAACTTATAGAACCCCCTCGTCGTGTTACAGCGACTCCTCTAAACGGAACATTCGTCTACTCTACAGTAACTTATAGAACCCCCTCGTCGTGTTACAGCGACTCCTCCAAACGGAACGTTCATCTACTCTACAGTAACTTATAGAACCCCCTCGCCGTGTTACAGCGACTTCTCCAAACGGAACGTTCATCTACTCTACAGTAACTTATAGAACCCCCTCGCCGTGTTACAGCGACTTCTCCAAACGGAACGTTCATCTACTCTACAGTAACTTATAGAACCCCCTCGCCGTGTTACAGCGACTCCTCCAAACGGAACGTTCGTCTACTCTACAGTAACTTATAGAACCCCTTCGCCGTGTTACAGCGACTCCTCCAAACGGAACGTTCATCTACTCTACAGTAACGGATTGAACCCCCTCGTCGTGTTACAGCGACTCCTCCAAACGGAACGTTCATCTACTCTACAGTAACGGATCGAACCCCCTCGCCGTGTTACAGTGACTCCTCCAAACGGAACGTTCATCTACTCTACAGTAACGGATCGAACCCCCTCGCCGTGTTACAGCGACTCCTCCAAACGGAACGTTCATCTACTCTACAGTAACGGATCGAACCCCCTCGCCGTGTTACAGTGACTCCTCCAAACGGAACGTTCATCTACTCTACAGTAACGGATCGAACCCCCTCGCCGTGTTACAGTGACTCCTCCAAACGGAACGTTCATCTACTCTACAGTAACGGATCGAACCCCCTCGCCGTGTTACAGCGACTCCTCCAAACGGAACGTTCATCTACTCTACAGTAACGGATCGAACCCCCTCGTCGTGTTACAGCGACTCCTCCAAACGGAACGTTCATCTACTCTACAGTAACGGATCGAACCCCCTCGCCGTGTTACAGCGACTCCTCCAAACGGAACGTTCATCTACTCTACAGTAACGGATCGAACCTCCTCGCCGTGTTACAGCGACTCCTCCAAACGGAACGTTCGTCTACTCTACAGTAACTTATAGAACCCCCTCGCCGTGTTACAGCGACTCCTCCAAACGGAACGTTCATCTACTCGACAGTAACGAATCGAACCCCCTCGCCGTGTTACAGCGACTCCTCCAAACGGAACGTTCGTCTACTCTACAGTAACTTATAGAACCCCCTCGCCGTGTTACAGCGACTCCTCCAAACGGAACGTTCATCTACTCTACAGTAACTTATAGAACCCCCTCGCCGTGTTACAGCGACTTCTCCAAACGGAACGTTCATCTACTCTACAGTAACGGATTGAACCCCCTCGCCGTGTTACAGCGACTCCTCCAAACGGAACGTTCATCTACTCTACAGTAACGGATTGAACCCCCTCGCCGTGTTACAGCGACTCCTCCAAACGGAACGTTCGTCTACTCTACAGTAACTTATAGAACCCCCTCGCCGTGTTACAGCGACTCCTCCAAACGGAACGTTCGTCTACTCTACAGTAACTTATAGAACCCCCTCGCCGTGTTACAGCGACTTCTCCAAACGGAACGTTCATCTACTCTACAGTAATGGATCGAACCCCCTCGCCGTGTTACAGCGACTCCTCCAAACGGAACGTTCGTCTACTCTACAGTTAATTATAGAACCCCCTCGCCGTGTTACAGCGACTCCTCCAAACGGAACGGTCGTCTACTCTACAGTAACGGATCAAACCTCCTCATATTGGTCCTCATAGTAACATTTACTAAACTATACCACCACTGTTAACAAGTCTGACTCTAAGTTCCTCTGGAATGGATAGACATTTAGAGGATGAAAAGAATAGGATTGTGAATTATGCAATTAATTGTTAATAAAATAATTGTTTTTCCTCCAAAGTCAGTGAAGCAGATAAAGAATGACCACTGAATTTGTCTTTGAGCGCTTCTTTGTCTGCCCCAATCCCAACTTTTTAGGAAGCTGTTCTTGGTGTCAAGTTCATAATGGGCAAATATTTTTCAGAAAATCATAAAATTTCTCATTTTGCATTTTGTTTATTTACATTTTGCACAGTGTCCTATTTTTTCAGGAATGGGGTTGAATTTATTTACAAATGCATATGCTGAGTAACCGAAGTTTTGTTGGTTTTTGGAACCGTGTTCCATTATTTTCAAATTTCTATACGAAGTCAGCTAAAATCTTTACCTGTTTGTAAAACATATACCAAGTGTGACAAAACTAAGCATATACACAGTTGCAAACGATGAGCTGATCTATTGATCCACTGAAAAATAGGAAGCCTGTTCTTTTCAGGAGGCAGTTACTATTTCAGTATGGCAGTTGTTTCTATTTGTTCAACTGTAATATTGAGAAACTCATGGAGTCTTTGCAGTAATCTTATTTCCCTATTTTCCATTTTCCTGGGGTCATTTCTGTCATATATGTGTGTTTACCACTTTATTATTACAATTAAAATGAATGAAATTACAAATAATAAGATCTTTTAAAAATGAACTGACTGTGAAATAGTAATTGTGACAAATATTAATTGTCTGTTTTTATCAACGGTTCCTGGCACGGTGGTGTGGTCGGTAGTGATGTCGGGGGGGTTGGGAGTGCAGAGAGAGATGGAGCAAGTGTGGATGTGGTGAACACACCCACTGGATTGACTTCTGTATCTTATCTTATTGTATCATATTATGTGTTCACAGGGTCATGCAATCTACTGTGGAGTGTGACATCATGACGACATGCAGAAAGAGAAGATATAGTGTGTGTGTGTGTGTGTGTGTGTGTGAGTGTGTGTGTGAGAAACACCTTACAAATTGTGATTAACTTTATGTTCACTGTGTCTTCTTAATCTGCTCATTCTCAGTTGTGAAATTTAGGATTATATGTGTGTTTATACACAAATGGCATAGAGATTTAACAAAAATAATTATTCCTCTTCATTTTTACTTATTGAGGAAGTCATCAAATAAAAATTATAAAGTGTAATGCTGCTTTAGAGGCATTCACTTCTGAAAAGGGCTCATTTTGGGATCGTTTCATGGTGGGGATGTAGCTCAGTGGTAGAGCGCATGCTTTGCATGTATGAGGTCTGGGGTTCAATCCCCTGCATCTCCATACTCTTGGGGGCAGTCGTGGGCTGGAGGTCAGGGAACCAGCCCTGTGACCGGAAGCCAAATGCTGTAAATGTAATTTTGACCCAGAACTTGGTTGGACGGTTTATGTGTGAGTTCCCGGCTGATATATTTTCTTCACGTTCATTTACTTATTGATACTGCTAAATAATGAGAACTTAACCATTTATAAACTTTTCATAAAGTCATGTTCAATGTATTTCATCATTCTAAATGAAAACACATTAATATTTATATTTTATATCATGTGTAGCTCATTTGTGACGTCAGATCTCGTTAGAATACACCGTAAAATGTCTCTTTTCTCATTTATTCTTACGAAATAATTGACCAACCTGAAAATAAGGCCAACATGTGCTCCACTGATGAGTGTGGAATATTGCTCTGGTGGGAAAGCCCTTCACTTCACCTGTGGATGAAATAAAATCACAGTGGTGGTGATGGAATGTATGTGATGCCAATGCTTTCATTCAGAATTTCAAGTTGGTGTTCAGTTCTTCTCACTACTGCACTGTTATATTTGGTTTGCTGCGCTGCTCCTTACCATCTCAGCTATGTTTCAACTAACAGTGTACTTGTTGTCAGAATGATCATCTACAGCTGCCTACTGCTGAAGAACGTGTTCCAGAGAACTACAAGAGTAACAGTGCACGTCCATGTGGGTGTTGTGCAAGTTTTATCTTTTGCTTCTCAGTCTTTTACATCCCTTCATCCCACATTGGCTTCACACTAAGGATTCCTTTTACCCAACAGACCTCTTGCGCAATGTAGCGCAACACATCTCTTCTAGTGCCTGTCAATTGCTGTGTATCTAGACATGTGATCTCCTCACCTTTCAGTAGTTTTTATTAGTTTATACAGTGCTATGTGTGTGTGTGTGTGTGTGTGTGTGTTGTTATTGTGGTGTATTTTACAGCGTTTGTTGTTGTATATACTGTTTTACTTACTGCTGTTTTTATCTACTTAGTGACATTAGCTTCTGAAGATCTCTTTGGAATACCAAGTGAATGACCTCTAAGGGGCTCTGCTGTCACTTCTTTGGTTTGTTTCCTTGGTTACTTTAAACTTTGCTTTCAGACCTTTGACTGTTCTTTGATGCTCCAGCCTCGCTCTCCTACGGCCACGTTCGAGCATTTCTTTCGAAATCTCTTTGAACACGGGGTGGTTGTGATAAGTCTTTTCTCATTTTTTATCACAGAAACATCAGCGTAAACGTCTATGAGGTCTCAGCAGCGTGACATGCTGAGTTGTACTGACGTAAAAGTCACATGATGTCCAGTTTGGCTGTTCACTCTGAGTCGCATTGCCGCAGATCGGATACGGATCAGATTTCAGTTCCACATCCGAAAGCATCTCAAATCGGAATTGAAAATGTCAGACTCAGCGTGTTTATCTGTTCACACGGACACACGGACACATATCTGTGTCACATATGAGGAAAAAGACTGGATTTTGGCCAATTTTACTTGCTGTGTAAACGTAGCCTTAATGACTGAAATCAGGTGTTGCTTTCAGTCCAATTGCCACAGGTGTATACAATCAAGCACCTAGCAGTGCAGTCGCCTTTACACACATTTGTGAAAAATCAGTGTTAAGATGAGACTCACGACAAGGGTTTGGACTCAGGTGCAGGTTTAATAAGGTAAACTCATAATCTTGTAGAAGCAGAGTTCATTCTTGATACATACAAGTCCAGCAAACTCAGAACAAACACTAACCAATACTCCAAAAACACATTTGATGTATAGTGTATAGATTTTATAATATATATTGGAATATACATTGTATAATGTTAATATCATGAGTTCAAAATGAGTTCACAAATCAAAATCCATATACTTTATTCAAAGATGTGTCCTGTTTCCTTTTGCCACACCTCTTCCTGGCTTCACTACTCACACCATTGCAAACTCCAACATCCAGAATCCTCTTGGAGGTCACCTGACTTCAGACTCCATACAGTCCATCTGCCCCCGTTCAGCTTGTCCTGATCGTTGATGTCTGTCACCTGTAGTTGTTGTGATGTGTGTCATTGGCGTTAGTATAAAGCCTGGGCTTCTAGCTTAGGTTGTGTTGTATCTGCCTGCTGTTTATTACTGAGCCTTTTATCTGTATCCATTTGTCTTTGTCTTTGGTTTCTCATTTACATCTGTTTACCCCCTTTTCCACATTCGTGTTCAGACCTTCTGTCTGCCTTTAGCTTTTAAATTGAAATGAATGTGCTCAGTCATATGAGAACTGTATTCATGCTGGTTTCATATGAATAACTTTGAGACCACTGTCATCACAGGATTCATAGGATTAAGGAAGATATTCAATATCAATTAACCAAGTACAAATTTCAAGAACAAATATTTCATATTTTTTTAATGATTAGGAATAATTTGGGGGGGATTTTATAAATATTTGTTGCATGTTCCATTTTCTTCTCATTTTTTCCTTGAATAAAAAGAGTTATATTAATAAGACAAAGATAAGATGATGCTTTATTAGTCCCACAGCAGGGAAATTCTCAGTACCACATCAGTGAAGGCAGAGCAAGGCACTCAAGAAGAGTCTAACAAAAAGAGTATAAACAAATAACATTCACGGCATTCGGCTGACGCTCTTATCCAGAGCGACTTACAGTCTGATCATTTTACACAGGGAGGCCAAGGCGGTGTTAGGAGTCTTGCCCAAGGACCCTTATTAGTATAGTGTAGGGTGCTGACCCAGGTGGGGGATTGAACCCCAGTCTACAGCGTAGAAGGCAGAGGTGTTACCCACTACACTAACCAACCACTAAATAACCTGATTATTTACATAAAATGGTTTCAAAGTTTGTTACTTATTACCCACTACATTCAGTAATGATCCAGAAAGGCTGCATCCTTTATAAGGTGGATCATAATCGGCTGTGTGTTGTGTTCATTAGTATATTTTGTCCAGAATGTATGGAATCAGTGGCTGCTCTAGAGAAACCAATATGTTTGTATTTTTCCAGTTCTATTCATTTTAATGACTTCTTATTTACTCTTTAAAATCCACAAGATCCTCCTGTTTCTAAGAGAGATATTAAGACTTTGAGTATAAACAACAGTAATAGATTTTCATAAATGTTTCTGTATAAATTCCTGAACTTAAATGAAAGTAATAAACATTATAAGTCTGATGCCGTATATACTAATGTGATGTTGAACACTTGGTCCTCGGTGCCTAATCATCCTCAAACAGGAAAATTGGAAGGTGTTTTGAATCTGGTATTTCAGATTGATCATTATAGTCCAGTAGAGGAGGTTTCATGTGAATCAACAGATGTCTTGAGCCCCTCATTCAGTAAGTCCTTGTTGTGTTTGTATCACTCCGGATCATCCACAGGATCAGGGTGAGCCCATCTCTCCTACTTTTCCATGGTTTTCCGCTGTTTGGACTGGCCTCATCTGAGGCCTGTGCACCTCAGCATGGTGGAGTTCTCACTGCACGGCTTCTACTGACCTGAAAAACATCTTATTCTCTTCCTAGATTCTGCTCCACAGTTGGCAGCACAGTGTTCACATCACATATTTCAGCATTTTCAGCCTGTTTGGTTCTTGACGGCTGAGATGTTTTATCACAAAAACACACATGTGGGCAGGACAACATTTCCATGGATCCTGTATGTGGTGCAAGGCAAACTGGCTTAAAAACACTGTATTCCCCATAAAGGGTGTTTCATCTTCAGTGATCTTATCTCTGGGAAACTTCACAAGAACCACAAACAGGACACTCAGTGTCACTGACTCTCCGTTACACAATGACAGTCATTTAGAAACATTCGTTAAACACATTCAGTAATGAGAGATGAGAGCAACACGTAATAAACTGTAAACACTCTCAGTGGTGCTCAGTGTAAATATCAGGACATCTTCAGGACTGACTTATATTACTCTTTCCTTCTTTACAGGAATCACTAATGTGACTCTAAGCACATGGCATTTCATACTGCCTCTCTCAGGAGAGACGAAGCGGTATTTATGATTGACACAAAGATGATGAACATTAATGACATTGTTCCAGTCGTTCTACATCACATGAACCTGTGCATGACTTTCATACAGTATTCACGAATATTTCCTGAGGAGATGATTTTGGATGTGTGATGTTCTCTGTACAGTCATATCAGTTAGGGACTCTTCTGTATTCTCTCTCCTCTATTCCTCATCATTTCACAGATCATTTGTATCTCACTCCAGTACTCTCAGGTCCCAGGTGCTGAGAGAGACACTGACTGAGTTCTCCCAGGTTCTACCAGGGGGAGTCAGGGAGAACTGAGACCCGCTACAGTGTCTCCACTACACGTGATTAGCGTACAGTGCTGGGGGGCGATGGTGAGGATGTGATGAACAGTATTTGACTGACTGACTGTCACAAAACTTTACAGAAGTATTCAATAAATATTTATGTATGAACTTCATGTAAAGTCATCGTTATTGATCATTAAATCACATTTATTAGATCTTCTCTGACGTACATTCTTCAAAATATGTTCATTGTTAGAGAACAGATCTGAAGCAGCTGATGTGAAGTTGTGAAGGTGATGAAATATAATACAGAGTGTTGCTGTATTGTGGCTGTACAGATTATGAATGCTACAGGAATAGTTCACAGTTCAGCAGGTACGGTCATTACATTATATTACACACTTATTACGTATTAATGAATGTATTTAATGAGGTTTTAGTATTATTATATCGTTATAACAGTATATTACTGTGCTGGTCATAAACACACTGTGGACACTTCTGTGGACTCCTCCGGATGAAGTTCCTCAATAGTGAAGCAGCTGCTCTGAATGCATCGGTCACTTCATCATAACTTTGGACATTTTCTCCCTCAGCTCCTCAAAACTCTGTGAAGATTATGTTGAGTGTGTTTGAGTGGACATGCAGTTGAATGTAGGCGTGGTCTATCTCTGTCCACACTGGTACAGAGTTACACTGTCCTCTTCTCACTGAGGAAGGATTACCTGTTCATAATAATACATTAAAGATTACATGGCTTTCAGCAGAAAAAAGCAATGAACTGACGCTCCATTCTTGTTGGGTCATTGTGGTCACAGCACTCACCAGTTCAAATCCGTCTGCAGGGGGAACATATAGAGTATTTTAAAGAAACACACAATGGAGAATAATTCTCACTTCATTTTCAAAACTCATTTAATCATGACATGTGTAGTCAGTGACACCGACAAAATATCTTTAAGGATTAAAGCTGGAAAAGCTGGAATATTGAATAGTTCTCATAGCTCCTCTGCAAGCAGAGACAATCTGCTCAACTATCAGTTGATGACAGCACTGCTTTACATTTTATCTGATGAAGGTTATTACTGTGATAATACATTTATTTTGTAGAAAAAAGGGAAAACAAATGGAAAAACCTTCATAACAGCCAAGCTGACATCGTATAAAATGAATTTTAAACGGTATATGATGAGCTTTTCATGATTCATGATTTACCTGTGCCTTTAATGGGGGAGTTGGTCTAATAATAACTTTGTAGCTTTGTAGAAAATGGAAACTCACTATTAATTTACCAGCGTTCTAGTATTAGGGGTTAAATCAAAAGTAAATTTGGGTGATGGTAATGAGGTCATATTATAGCCTAAGAAAGATCTAACAGTTGTTGTCTTTCACTAGAACTGCTTTGATGTAACACACTTTATGCAATCGTTTGTCACACTTGTGCCATGCAGTTTTGGTGTGGTGTATGACCGCTGACCCTCCCACTGCAGACCAGCCCAAGGCAGCTATATATACAGAGGGAATCTGGCTCACAGCTCACAGCCTCACAAGCTCATCTCCTCCTACACAGCCTTCAGGCACACAAGACTCCTCTGGACACCATGAACAAGATCATTGTCTACGAGCATGTTGACTTCAGGGGCCTCAGCAAAGAGTTCACCTCCGATGTCTCCAACTTAATTGATCATAATTTCAACGACTGCATCTCTTCTCTGAAAGTGATTGGCAACCCCTGGGTGGCATACAGGGATGTCCATTTCTCTGGCCCACAATCAGTCTTTGAGGAAGGAGAATATGCCAGACTGGAAAACCACGAGAACGACACCTTTTCTTCTCTGCAGTTGGTGACTGAGGACTTGTCAAACCCTCAGATCACACTGTATGAGCATGTCCACTACCAGGGCAGAAGCCTTGTGATCAACTGTGAGACCAACCTCTGCAGTCACTGTTTTAATGACATAACATCTTCTCACAAAGTGCAGAGGGGGGCATGGGTCCTCTACGAGCATGCAAACCAAACTGGACGCATAATGGTGGCCAGAGCTCATCATGATGTGCCCGTCTACGGGCCGTTCAATGACCTTCTGACTTATCTGCGTCCCCTGAAGCCAGGAAAACCCAAAGTTACAGCGGTTCTCCTCTGGGACAAGAAGCAAGAAGAGGCAAAGTCAGTCACCATTGATTCCATCTGTGGCCACAACGCCACTGACCAACGGCAAATCTTCTGTCCAGATCTGTATCGAACGTATGAAGTCCTCACGACTGAGAGGTTCAACTTCTGCAATGCTGAGGAGATCAGGAATGGGACAAAATTTGATGTTGACCTCATTAAGCTGAAGACAGTGTATGACTTTCCTGTGCAAGAGACCTTCACTGTGCAGAAAGGAAGCAGCAACACCAAGACCACGAAGAAGAGCATGCAAGTCCCCCTGCCGGCCACTGTCCCTCCCCACAGCAAGATCACTGTGAATGTGCAGGCCAAGGAGGTAGAGGTGAAGATCCCAGTGAACCTGACCATTACAAATTCCTTTAATAAGACCCAGCTCATTGGCGGAGAGTACATATGCCACTCTAAGCTGCCTGTTCGCACTGTGTACATGGAAGAGCCCATTTAGTCCACTGGTAAGTAGGTGTGTTCTTGTTCTGTGCTGTCTTTCTCCTTTTAAAGGTGATTCATCACTAAGAAAGACTGCTTCTCTTTCATACCATCATGCATTCAGTGTTACTACATAACATAATGTGACTCTGTGCTTACTTCTCTTTCAGCATTGCCTGGTTATGGGGGTGTCCTGCTGAGGACTGATGTCTTTGACACACTTCCGATGACCGCATTTCCATTTCTCTACGCTTTTCAAACTCAGCAGACTGAGCAACTGATGCTGGATTAGTACCAAAGTGCTGTAGGCTGAACATCCATGATTTTAAAGATGAAATAGATTTAAAGGGTGACTATGAATAATGGATATGAATCAATGAAATGAACATGAAATGAATTATAATTCTTGTATCAAATCATGTGTGATTGCGCAGGTGTAGAATCAGGGTTTTGAATTATGCTCTATTTTGCTTGCATGCTATTTCTCCTAAAGCTAATAAATAAATCTACTACAAACAATGAAACGTCTTTGGTCTCCTTTGGGCTCCCCACCTGTTGAACCTTTAGTTATTTCACTGACTCATGAAAGCACCATCTCACACCTCTCCTCTTTTCTGTGCTTGTGAAAAAACTTCCACACATAGACAGGAAGGTCTGAGATGTGCATAGTTATATGTAGGAAATAGTATCAACAGTTTCACTGTCAAAATAATGAAGCTCGGTCTTTGCATCACATTATGTGGCCTTACAAAGTCTTTGTCCTTTGACACTTTGGACCACTGAGTATTAAAGTCTAATAAATCAATTAAAATGGAATAGAAATGATGAATGTAGTGTATACTGTATGTTCTGAAGGGTCATGGTGCTGAGCGACCTGAGATCTACAACAATGAACTTGACTTAAGCCACTTGACACAAATGTGGCTTTTGAACAGACCAAAAGCGGCCAGTACCAGAGCAGCCTGAGAGTACCAAAGTGGGCTTCGATCACTGTATCTGCCAGTGGGCCAACGCTAGAATCCCATAGGACTCCATTCAAAGAGTACCAAATCATCCAAAGCACAGCAGTTTAGAAGTACCAATGTTTTCAGAAATCATAGCGGCCATATTGGCCAAGTCATAGGCCTAGATGTATAGTCAGGGGGTCAGACTGGGAAGAGGGGATGTGCCGGATGACATCGGCGTGCCGGACCGCTAAGTGGTCAGGAATGGGAAGTAGGTTTGGGAAAGTCCTAGTGGCCTGAGGCCTGCACCAACAAGCTCATTCTGGAGATATTTCCTTGTCCTTTCAGCCTAGAGCCACCAAATTTGGATGTGTGTTGTGTCCCCTCAGGCGGACATGCTCTGACTTTGGTGACCCTCTCATCTTGCCCTGCCTCTCCAGGCCTCCCAGTGCAAATGTCATCCACCTATTGTCTTCTATAAGGCTTCACACTGTCAAAGGCTTTAAGGGTCCTTTTGACCTAGATTGACTAAATTTGGGCATAGTGTCCCAGTAAGCTGGGAAAATGTGATGAGTTTTGTCTTTGTGTGACATTGCCTTACCTTGATCCGCTCCCTCTGAATGTTTAGGTTAAGGTCGAGATTGGGTGAGGGTGTGGGTAGGTAAGGGGATGTTGCACAAGCAATGTTCAGATATGATTAGCATCCTGATGAGACAGCAAAGCTTGACACGTTTGGTACCTTTGTAAGGTTACCATGCCATTCTTTCAGTCCCTCTGAATGGTTATGTTTAGGCCAAAGGTAGGTGAGGGTATGACTAGAAAACGTGACATCGTTTAAGCACCAAATCAGCGTGTCAATTTTGGTGCTTGTGTGACTTTGCCTTGCCTACCCTCTAATCCCTCTGAACAGGGCAAGGTAAGGGAGGATGTGTGGACAGGTATACTAATATCACAGAAGCACTAAACTCTGCCGGCCCTCTGGGATGTAAAGCACTTCAAAGTTTTCCAGAAACTGAAACACATGATCATAACAATCTGTTATGTTTAATATCTGGTGCTCTCAAAGCTGAAGAGTTGATTGTTATACTTGATTTCTGATACATGCAGAATGGTCCTGGAAGGAGCAGGTCAGGTCCGTTTACCCCTGAGAACCACCTAAAACAAGTCAGAAAGTCCATTAGATCAGATCTACACTGGGCCTGTTTACACCTAACGTGCTTTTGGAGGTTGGCTCTCTTGTGGATTTCACTTGAGTGCATGAGAAGCCGTCTCCAGCACAGTCTGAGCAGATTACGATAGTTACTCAGAACACATTCAGAGGTGGTCAGAGGCGGATCTTCAGCTTAACAGAATGCAATTTTGATCTGAATCCAATTACGTGAGCAGAAATGTATCTGCTGAGTGCTGACCAGCTGGGTACAATCAACAACATGAAAGATGGGGATACACAAATCTGAAGTTAGTCCTGAACCAAGAGCCTCCCTGCTCTCCAGCTTGATGGAATCATCCAAGCCAAGCTTGTTGTCTGATATCATAACAGGGAATAGTACATCCAGATTAAATCTGCACACAAAACACGTATTGCAGGCTGTAAACAGGCTCACTATGTTTTAGAAAGTTGCAGACTGAAAGCATCATCGCCAAGAAGTGGAACAACTGTCAAACAGCCCAGATAGTCTGGGCTTCAAAGATTTGGTTTACACTATTTTCCCCAAATGTACTCAATAATGAACAATCATCACTGGTTCTTTGGTGAAGAAATTGGTTCTACATAGCACCATGAATGCTAAAGGAACACTTACCATGATCAAAGGGTTCTTTGCATCATGAAAGGGTTCTTCAGATTTAATGGAGAACGTACTGTAGATGTGTACTGTAGGAGGCGTTGAGGCAGGACGCAAGTGCGCATTGTTTTTGGCAGAGATGAGTGAAACAGATAAATCCATGACAAGACAAAAACAATTAAACCAGAACTAAACAAGAAACGGCAACAGAGTATTTAGACAATGCAAGATCAAGGGACTGAGCAAAGACAGGGGTATAAATACTAACAGAGAAAACGAGGAACACCTGAGACCTGTGAGAGGGCGGGGCTAGGAGACAAAGAACAGGTGACGACTGGGCAGGACAGGGGAGGAGCCAACAGGCCAACAAAAGCACGTGTCACAGGAAAACAAAGGCACATGGCAGCTACACAAAAACACACAGCACTGGGAAACCAAGAAAAAAGCAAAAACAGAGAAAGAAAGGGACAAAGAGTGAACGGCTATTACAAGATGGTTCTACATAGAAGCTTTCTGAAACGGGTTCTATAAAGCACCAGAAACGGTTCTTCTATTGTTACGATGTCAGGCTTGTTACAACAGAAGAACCCTTTCACATTGGAAAGAACTCTTTAAACTTAATAGTCATATTCTTTGAGTGATGTGAGCATACACACACACACACACACATACACACACACACACACACACACACACAGAGACACACGCACACACACACACACAGAGACACACACACAGACACACACACACACAGACACACACACACACACACAGAGACACACACAGAGACACACGCACACACACACACACAGAGACACACACACAGACACACACACACACAGACACACACACACACACACATACGTGTCTTTGCTACATGGTGGGGACACAAGACTAGATGCAGCTGGGCGGGAACCACCCTTTCTGAAGTGTTTGGAGACAAGGCAGAAGCTGATCTGAGTTCAGAAACATCCCAATGCAATGCCGATCACTTCAAAATACAAGAATTCGCAACAGAAGCCAGACCTGACATTCTGCATACAGGTGGGGACCCTGTCAGGTGAGAGATCCTTGTGGGAACCAGTGACGTCAAAAAAATTTGCATATGAAAATATGACGTCATATGTCATGTGTATGTCTGGAAGGTTACCAGTGGGGACCACATCTTAAATGTTTTTAAAATGTCTTTTTCCCTCAATTTCTAAGGAAATATGAAACATAATTCACATGAACTCCAGACCATAGTCATCAACAGTCATCAATATTCTCTTGCTCACCTGTTCTCCAGATTTTTTCCTCACCCTTAGCTTGCTCATTAGATGTTCTGACACTTTCTGCAAAGTTGCTTTGTGACAAACGGCTGTAAAAAGCACTACATAAATACATTTGTATGTCAGTGCAGTATTAGAAAAAAAACTTGATCAATTTTTTACTCCAAATGTATCGTTTTTAATCTGCATCTTCCTTTTAAAGTCTTTTTTGTTTGTTTGTTTTTTTTTACAAATTGGGTGAACGTGTAGTTATACAAAATATCTCGAGTGGTAAACTGGTCATAACATTTCTTGGAGTTAGAAAACAGAGGAAGGAAACGACACAACATGGAGATACAACAAAAAAGAGATGGAGAAAGCACAAAAGAGTTATAGAAAAAGAGGGGAGCACCTTGTAAATTATGTAGAAATTATATAATAAAGAGTTGGAATAACAGAATGAAGGGAGGGAAGATGCTAAAATGAAAAGAAAAAAGTGATCCACATAGGAACAGAGACGGGTAGACAAATAGAAAGACAATAGATCAACAAATAGATCCATAGATAGACAGACAGATTAGTTAATCGCAGTTATGCGATTCTTAACATAAAACCTAACTGCTTCCCAGTTTCTGGATTTAAGTGCTGCTGGAGCTGCACTTATACATTCTATACATTCTTTTTTACCCGGAACTCTGCCAGAGGATATCCATGAATTTGTCTTCCACCGTCTTGATCTCTTCAGAGGACTATTGTCTTCTTTTTGACTTCGAAGAACCTAAAGAACGTCATTCATTTATTAATTTGTCTTCCCATTTTCAAAATGGGCAAACATCCTTTAAATCTTCATCTGACATCCTTTTACTTCAAAGGAGGGATAGCATGATTCTCTGTTTATTTGCATTATTTTGTGTGTCATGTAGCCTTTTGTGCACGTCTAAGAATCAAAATGAGCATAATAGGTCCTAATAGGCCAAAATACACTCACACTCAAGCCTACTGGTGATACAAGACATCCTGAGACATAAAACCTGAGTAAATCCTTAACTGAGAAGTAAACGTTACCAAAACAATATGAAATTTCTTAAAGACACTTTTTAAAGTAAATGTTTTGGAATATTTTATTCTACACAATTCCTAGAATTAATGGATTGGCTATGAAATATGCAGAGTTAGTAACATATATCATTTGAAATAACAGAAAGGGGCAGATTGATAAAGAAAAAGGGAGAGAAAGAGGAAACAGTAAAGAGCCAAAAAATGACAGAAAGACAGGTAAACAGCCATACAGACGAGTCACATTATTATGACCAGTTTTCTACACTCGCTGTCCATCCTTTCAGGTCCACTGACCGTATAGGAGCTCTGTGTAGATCTATAATTACAGGCTGTAGTCCATCTGTTTCTCTAATACTCTGTTAGCCTCCTTTAACCCTGTTCTTCATTGGTCAGAACCCCACAGGACCACCACAGAGCAAGTGTTATTTGGGTGGTGTGTTAGTGTGTGCAGTGCTGGTCTGAGTGGATCAGACACAGCAGTGCTGCTGGAGTGATTAAACCCCTCAGTGTCGCTACTGAACTTAGAACAGTCCACCAACCAGAAATATGCAGCCAACAGCTTCCTGTGGGCAGCATCCTGTGACCACTGAGGAAGGACTAAAGCAGGGGTCACCAACCTGCTCCTGGTGAGGTTGTTTGATTCTGGTGAACAGAATCAAACAAGATGGCGGCGCGCAGTAGCGCAGCGGCTTCTCACGCTCCGAGCGTACACCCTGTTTTAAGCTGTTTTTACGTCGGTTCTGGAACCAACTTCACACGCCCCACGCGTGTGAGTTATAGCAGAACCGAACTTTTGAGGATCAAGGACAGTTTGGCCAGGAAAACAACAACACTGGACAATAATATCAGAGCTACGCTGGGCAGGCTGAAGCTCCTACGAGTGCCGGTGTGGGGGAGCAGAGCGCCGCAGACAAAGAGCAGGAGGAGGCGGTGCAGCAGACGGCAGAAGAGGGGGAAACGCGCGGGCGTGCTAGCTAGGCTAAAGGCTAATGCTAACCGACCCCCGATTCCGTCGCTTTTCCTGTCCAACGTCCGCTCTCTGGATAACAAGCTGGACCTGCTGCGGCTGAGGATGAGTGTTTCTGAGGAGATGAGGAACTGCGCTGTGATCTGTCTCACAGAAACCTGGCTGAACCACACCATGCCGGACTCAGCCTTCCAGCTCGCCGGCCGGCAGCTCTTCCGAGCGGACCGCAACCGGCTATCCGGGAAAGCCCGGGGGGGCGGCTTGTGCGTCTACATAAACAAAGGTTGGTGCACAAACTGTGTGTTGGTAAACAGCCACTGCTCCGAGGCGACAGAACAGCTGACTGTGAAGTGTCGGCCTCACTATCTGCCTCGTGTGTATTCGGCGGTGTTTCTGATTGCTGTTTACATAGCACCGGATGCTAATGCTAACAACGCGCTGAAGGAGCTTTATGACAACATCAGCTCGCTTCAGAACAAGCATCCGGAGGCGTTCTACGTGGTAGCGGGGGATTTTAACCACGTAGAACTGACGAACACCCTGCCGAGGTTTTACCAACACATCAACATCCCAACGCGAGGTAATAACACGCTGGACCGTGTTTACACCAACGTGAGGGACGCGTACAGAGCCTTCCCCCGCCCCCACCTCGGGCTCTCCGACCACATCTCCGTCATGCTGGCACCTGCATACCACCCCCCACTGCGTCGCTCCAAACCCACACAGAAGACCATCACTGTGTTGCCCAGTGACGGCGACGCTGTGCTGCAGGACTGCTTCGGCTGCACAGACTGGCAGGTCTTCAGGGAGGCTGCTGAGTGTGAGGGGGAGCTGGACCTGGAGGAGTACACATCTGCTGTTCTCGGGTACATCAGCAAGTGCACGGAGGATGTCACTACCACCAAGACTGTGACTTGCTACCCGAACCAGAAGCCCTGGCTGAACGCAGAGGTGCGTTCTCTGCTGAAAGCCAGGGATGCTGCCTTCAGGTCTGGGGACTCAGGTGAACTCAGGAGGGCTAGAAGAGAGCTGACTGTTGGAGTGAAGAGGGCAAAAGCCGCATATGCTCTGAAAATCCAGGGACACTTTTCCTCCCAGGATCCACAGAGTATGTGGAGGGGCATCAAGTGCATCACGGACTACAAATCCAACGTTGCACAAAGCTCCAAAGACCCATCCCTGCCTGAGGCTCTCAACAAGTTCTACGCCCGCTTTGAGAACCCTGACACCCCCCCCAGCACCAGACTCACACACTCACCAGGAGAGGAGCCCCTCAGCGTGACGCCAGCAGAAGTAAGGAGGACGCTGAGGAGGATCAACCCCCGGAAAGCTGCTGGCCCGGACAACATCCCCGGAAGGG
This sequence comes from Pygocentrus nattereri, assembly GCF_015220715.1. Classification (NCBI taxonomy): domain Eukaryota; kingdom Metazoa; phylum Chordata; class Actinopteri; order Characiformes; family Serrasalmidae; genus Pygocentrus; species Pygocentrus nattereri. The sequence goes on from NC_051230.1 coordinate 36,901,143, forward strand.
TGCTAAGGGACTGCGCTGACCAGCTCTCTGACGTCCTGGCGGACATCTTTAACGCCTCCCTCATCCAGGCAGCAGTCCCCTCTTGCATGAAGACTGCCACCATCATCCCGGTCCCCAAGAGCTCTGCAGTGACGAGTCTGAATGACTACCGGCCAGTAGCCCTCACGCCGATAGTAACAAAGTGCTTTGAAAGACTGGTTCAGACCCACATCAAAGCCACCATCAACGTCACTGTGGATCCACACCAGTATGCATACAGGAGTAATCGATCCACAGAGGATGCCATCTCCTCTGTGGTCCACACTGCCCTCACCCACCTGGAGCAGAAGGATTCCTATGTTCGTATGCTCTTTGTGGACTTCACATCTGCTTTCAACACCATGATTCCCCAGACCCTGATAACAAAACTCTCCTCACTTGGACTGAGCTCTTCCATGTGCAACTGGATCCTAGACTTCCTGACCAACAGGCCGCAGTCTGTGAGGATCCACAACATCTCCTCCCCCACCATAATCCTCAGCACTGGCTCCCCTCAGGGCTGTGTGTTGAGCCCCCTCCTGTTTACACTGCTTACATATGACTGCTCACCTATCCACCCAGGCTGTCATATTGTGAAGTTTGCGGACGACACAGCAGTGGTTGGATGCATCACAAACAGGGATGAGACCAACTACAGGCAGGAGGTGGAACACCTGGAGGGTTGGTGCAGAGAGAACAACCTCTGCATCAATGCAAATAAGACGAAGGAGATGATTGTGGACTTCAGAAGGGGCCATCATGACCACCTCCCTCTGCACATTGGTGGTTCTGAGGTGGAAGTGGTCGACAGCTACAGGTACTTGGGTGTGCACCTGAGCAGCAACCTCACCTGGAGCAACAACACTTCCACTCTGGTCAGGAAGGCACATCAGCGGCTCTACTTCCTCAGGAGGCTGAGACGAGCTGGACTCGGGAGGGCAGTCCTCACCTCCTTCTACAGATGTGTGGTGGAGAGCGTCGTGTGCTCCAGCATCAACGTGTGGCATGGAAGCTGCTCGGCTGCAGATAGGAAAGCACTGCAGAGGGTGGTGAAGGCTGCACAGAGGACTGTTGGAGTCAGCCTCCCCAGCACCACAGACATTTACACCTCCAGATGCAGGAAAAGGGCTACCTGCATCAGGAAGGATCCCACCCACCCAGCACACGCACTTTTTGTCCCGCTCCCCTCAGGCAGGAGGCTGCGGAGCATCAAGTGCAAAACAACCAGACTCAGGAACAGCTTCATACCAGAAGCTGTAAGGCTCTTAAATTCCAAATGAACACACTGCACTGACACTTACAAGAACAATTACTGTTACAAACACTGTCACTTTAAACCGCACTGAGACACTTTATCTAGACACTTTATCCACTACATGCTGCTATAGCAACTTGCACTCTGGACTTCATATTGCTGCTAACTGCCTCCTCTCCTACTCTCCTCTCTTGTGTACTTCTATTTTGTGTTTTGTATCTTGCTTATATTTATCTATTTTAATAACAGCTCTTGGGTGTAAACTGGACCATGAGATCTTAATTTCGTTCCACCTCATGTACCATGTGATGCGAATGACAATAAAATCTCCTTGAATCCTTGAATCCTTGAATCCTTCCTGCAGATATTTTAGTCAGCCCTAATCCACCCCTCGGATTAGCTGAATGGGATAGCTCTCCAGAAGCAGGGTTGGTGACTCCTGGGCTAGAGGATGACCTGCCGGTGTGACGACCTGCCGGCGTGACGACCCGACGGCGTGACGACCCGACGGTGTGACGACCTGCCGGCCTGACGACCTGCCGGTGTGACGACCTGCCGGCGTGACGACCCGACGGCGTGACATAAGATGTAACTGAAAACTACTCTTTATTAAAATCGCTCAAGAGCAGCACATTGATGTGATGTGTGAATTCACTGGACAGGGTCACTTTATTACAGCTCTCTTTAATAAACCACCAACTGATCATAAATTAGTTTATCAGAATCATCGAGTTTATCAGTTCATGCTGTTCACGTTTGAACTCGCATCTACAAAACGATGTTTATGGTGTTTTCCTGCACATTAATAACACATCCATTCACTAATTGACCTAAAATATCAGTGAATAAAAATACAGTGAATGATTATTTTAGCCGTGTTATGCTCTATACATAGTCTCATGTATAATTCCTTCTATAGACCCAGTCAAATGAAATGCGTGTGTTAGGAAGGAAGTCATTTTCCCATGAAAGCGGTCAAACATTTCACGCTCACATGTTCTTCCATTGGAATTTTCTGTAATGTAGTTTTAATGTTTTCCTTCTGCTTTCGAGGGGTTGATGAGTAATTTTCTTATTCAGCCAAACATTTTGAATAAAAACTCCAAGACTGTTGTCAGTCATGCTTTATTTTGCTTTGGCCATTTGAACAGTGCCGTCACTGACGGCTATCACAGATTAAAATAACAGAAACTCTTTAATCCCGTTAGTGTGTTTCACTTCATTCAGTCAGGCATCACAGCAGTAGCGTGGCCATATGACCGAAGGTGTTCGAGTGGACAGGGAGCTTTTATTTTTTAGATGTCCAGAGCACTGTGGATCCTCTCTGGACAGCCAGGTTGCCGTCGTTATTGATGAACAGACTGTTGTCATTGGTGATGCTGTTCTGACAGCTGTTACAGGCCCACAAAGGTTGGCCATCCCAGGTGTACAAGACCAGGTTTACGTCCTCCTGCATTATGAGGCGAGTTCCTGCTTTGCCACAAGTGTCTGAAGCCCAAATTGGTTTCCAGCCATAAACCACAAAGTTCCCATCATCCTGAAAAAGTGCAGACACAGGCCAATTGATCAGAAAGCCTTCATTGGCCACTTTATTAGAAACACCCACCATGTGCTTTCAATAATTTTAGGACTACAAGAGGGGGTTTCTGGTAAAGTGTACAGTATATGTGTGTGTGTGTGTGTGTGTGTGTGTATATGTATATGAGTATGTATAAGTATATAACTCACACTGTGTTTTCTGTTAGTCAGAACAGTTAAAAATCATGTGTGCTGCTGTCAGCAGGTGTCGAACCTGGAAGATGGCTTTGTAGTTTCTGTCATTAGAGACCAGAGAGTCCCCCTCATTTTATGCTAAATGTACTTGTGTTAAAAACTTCTGGGACGAGAGAAAAACGTATAGGAGTTTTATTCACTCACATGGGCAGGAATACGGAACCTACAAAACACAGAGCGGGATTTGTGATGGATTCGGGAGCCGCGGTCTCAAATATACCACATGTAGTCACACGCTGCTGCGTCTCGGTTCAGATGTGTGTAACAAAAGAAAATAAAAACTACAGGAAACTTCAATTGTGCTGAAGTTGAATTCAGTCACAGCCTGTAGGTCTTCACAGTCTTCACTGCGCAAACTACAATAAATTACAGAAAGTCGGACGTCATTAAAGAGTGTAGTTTCACACCACACAGCTGCAGCATGTTGAGATCAAAGTGCACAGAAAAACCAGCTCCATCAAACTCTCCTCAGTACAACAGGCCTCGGTCATCAGTTCAACAGGTCGGCCTTCATTTTGAATAATGCAGTTAGGCACAGCTTCTGTTTTGCTGACCCACACCAGCTGCTTAGGCACACACGTCTGGTCACATTGATGACAAAGCAGCTCGCCCTTTCTGCACAATGTGCCCAGAAAGAGAAAACAACCTCTCACAAAGTGCTGACGCGGCAGGTGTCGCTAAGTACCTGCGAGCAAGGCGGGCCGATTTGGGGTGTGACCCTAATAGGCCACCATTCCGAGGGACAGTCCTCCATGCGAATGACAGGCTCAGGTCTATAGCGCGCCGGACATTGATCAGTGCAGTCCTCCTCTTCATCAGACTTTTTTTGGATTAAGAATGGGATGCCACTCAAGTTCATATGCGTGTGAAGCCAGCTGACCGAATACTTTTGGAATATAGTGTATGTCTGAGCACTTTTGGCCTCCAGCTATATGACTCTGATGTGGGGGTATATGACAATATTTTATAGTCTTCGTGATTAATTTGGTCACATTTCTGAGCAAATTGTGGATATCAGGAACATCAGGAGCACCTTCAGAAACACTTCTCATCTCTAATGAAGTGCCGGTGGGTGTGAGTGGTCAGCAGAGGTTGGAGCAAGCTGCAAGTCACAAGTGAGTCTCCTGACTCGACACTAGCTGAGCTAGGTTTAGCACTGAGTGTGTGTGTGTGTGTGTGACAGTGGGGGGTGGGTGGAGGAGATGGGGTAAACGGGTTTCCCTGATATGGGCTAATGTCTTTCTGAGGGCTCCTCCTCCCTGTCAGTGGTGGGACATTGCCCCCTCTTTCATCCAGTGATGACGCAGCTTCGACTTCCCCACTAATTGGCTGAAACCAGCTCCTACAGGAACCACTGGTGATGAAACCATTCAGCTCCTCCTGCTCCTGAGGCAGCGTGGACGCTGCTTTCTGCTGGGGGGCCTTGAGGACACCTTTGTTTATTTTTACATATTCATGTTTTGTATCTTTTTGGAGCAGATCAGGGTTTATGGCGTCGAGTGTGTGCAGTGCTCAGTCTGAGAGAAGAAAGGTTAATGCAGCGCTGTGAAGGAGACTATTGCCCTTTAGAATCGGTCACTAAAATTTATGTGAGCGCTAAAACTGTCTCAGCAAACTAAAAACAACCCTAGTCTGAATTTAATTTAGATGAAAGCAGAGCAGAAGCCAAAATGACTAAGCTGAGCAAAGTTTTACGGAAAAGACAGCGAATCAAAAATGAAGCTAAATTTGACTCCTTTGAACTTTCCGTTGTACCTTAAAAGGTGCAGCAGTCGGGCGCCGGAGCACCGCTGCACCATTTAAGGTGGAATGAGTTTGAATAAGAAGGCGAATTCAGCCTCGTGGTGAAAGCTGCTCTTGTTCTACCTGCAGAAGCTGTTGGAATTGGTCAAATATAGAGAGCCGTGTTTATTTAGCTTTGCTACCGTGAGGAAAACGGTCAGGTGGCCTGGTGGGTTTCTTCAGACGCTTGTTTCCAGCTGATAGAGACGAACCAGAATTCGAAAAGCTTGACTGAATAACATTCCCTGTGTCAGATTTAGGTCAGGAAATGAATGGATTTCCATGAGTAAAGGGAGGTGTAGAGTCCCGTCTGCAGTCTGACTCTCCGCCTTACTTCCACTGTAAGTCTCAAGTCTTTGAGTCTTAAGGCTGAAGTCAGAGTCAATGTCTGAGTCATTGAGGATCGAGTTAACGTCGTTCTTCATTCTGTCAAGTCTTCAGTCTTAACTCATCAGATCAAGTCATATGACTTGAGTCAACGCCTCTGGCGGCCAGCTAAATCACTTGCTATGTGAAAAGGTGCGAACGTGAGGATTCCGGTTCCTGCACCTACGTATTCATAGCCGTGCTGATAACGCATTCTGGCCACGGACTGCTGTGCTTATCCTCACTTGTCTGTGTTCATTCTAACATTATACAGCGTTTACTGGGCCACTCACTGCTGAGATCAACCAGTCTAAACAACTTTCATGACTTTCTTTTTGCCCAGTACTGAATATTTAAGATAAGAGGAAATTTGTCAACACGTATTTCATCCCTTAATACGGTACCAATTAAAACTCCCTTTTAAACAATTAAACAGCTGAATACCTCAGTGCATCCAACGGTAAAGGTAGCATGGAGCTTCCTTTACACAGTGATAGGAAACACGGCAGCCCACAGGAAGCTCCACACACTCAGGAGCCAGAATTAAATTTATATATGTATATATATACAGAATGATTCTTATCTACTTCAGAGGTTTTAAAAAAATTAGAAGCTACCAAGAAACTGAAGAACATCAAGATTTATTGAGCTATTGAGAATTCCTGTTTTAAAATCTCGAGGCGGAAAACTTGACAAATATGACGTGAACAGAGAATTACAGCATATAATGTGTCATTTTATACACTGATCCTCCCGTTAAATTAACTTACACATGCATTAAAATACATTTATTGTCTAGTTTATAGAGTTTTAATAAATATTACATAAGTTATTTTGTGTAAAACATAAACATGACGAATGTGTCAGACTTGAATGTGTAGTCAGACATTGCCCAAATGTTTTAAATATAAGGAAACATGTTTGTTTCCGATGATTGGGAGAAAACAACAAGGCCTTAAAGATCAATAAACTCCTATAATCTTTTATTCGTGAATGTTATTTTTAATCTACTCAACATTAACGCTGTATTTCCCAAATGACAGGGAGCTCACAGCGGCCTGGGTTTACAGAGCTGATATCCCGACGCAGTGGTCTTTCATTAAACAGCTCCAAAGGATGGACAGACCGCACACCTCCATCACGCCCTCCCTATCTGCTGGAGAAGAGACTGAGAGCCGCTTTAGTGGCGTAACTGAGCCTCGGTGTTTCAGTGTTTAATCGCTCGGCTTCCTAAACATCTCTATATCGTTTATTTCAGCAAACATTCCTTCAGCCTGCTTTCACTAATCCACCGGAGGAGCTGTACAGCGGGCCTCTCCGAGACGATGGCGTTCAGCCGGAACCTGCAGTCTGGGATGGAAAGGCGCTCATCTGAGTCTAACAGCACTTCCTCTTGCTCTTACATGGGGCAGCGCCAGGAAGCGTTTATCAGCAGTTTTACATTCATGCACGTCCGTGATACGTCCCTGTGACCTTCAGGACAAAAGCCTTTATAAATGTGTTAGTTTAATGTCTGTATGCAGGTTTATTACGATTAATGTTTCACAGTCAAACAGTTCGCTTACTGCAAAATGTCTTTCCCAGTAGATCCCATGCTATGGAGCGCTGGTTGGACCCAAATGCCTTTGCCTGTAGATTCTGAGAAAGTTTGTGTTATATAAAAACGTTTTTGTCAGCAGATGCTGTGCTGTGGAATATACTGGTTGAACCTAAACATCTTTACTATTAAATTATTTTCTAAGGAATTTTGGTTGGACCAAAACATGTTTGTAAATTCTGTGCCATTGAATACAGGTTTGATTAAAAGAGAAAATGTTTTTGTCAGTAGATGCTGTGCTGGGACACTTTGTTTGGACCATAGTTTTTTGGCTATTAAATTCTGTGCGAGGAATATTGGTTGGACCTAAGAACATTTCGTAATGAATTCTGTTTTGGGGAATGAACCAAAGGATCTTTGTGGTTGTATCTCATACTGCAGAGAGTTGGTTGGACCTACGGATCTTTGTGGTTGTGTCCCATGCTGGGGAGAGTTGGTTGAACCTAATGATCTCTGTAGTTGTATCCCATGCTGCAGAGAGACAGTTGGACCTAAAGATCTTTGTGGGTGTGTCCCATGCTGGGGAGAGTCGGTTGGACCTAAAAAACAGCGTGACTATGTTCTGTGCTGAGGAAAGTTGGTTGGACTTTAAAGATCTCGTCTCTGTACGATCTGGCAGTCCTCCTGAAATCCTTAGCAGTCAGTGCTACGGCGCTTAAGGTGGAGCGGAAGGGCTGAGTACTGAGCTGTGGCTGCTGGGTTAGTGAAGGTGAGTGTGTAGAGGCTGTTGGGTCAGTGGGGGTGAGTGTGCGGAGGCTGCTGGGTCAGTGGGGGTGAGTGTGTAGAGGCTGCTGGGTCAGTGGGGGTGAGTGTGTAGAGGCTGCTGGGTCAGTGGGGGTGAGTGTGTGGACACTGCTGGATCAGTGAGGGTGAGTGTGCGGTAGCTGCTGTGTCAGTGGGGGTGAGTGTGTGGAGGCTGCTGTGTCAGTGAGGGTGAGTGTGTGGACGCTGCTGGGTCACTGAGGGTGAGTGTCTGGAGGCTGCTGGGTCAGTGAGGGTGAGTGTGTGGAGGCTGCTGGGTCAGTGGGGGTGAGTGTGCGGAGGCTGCTGGGTCAGTGGGGGTGAGTGTGCGGAGGCTGCTGGGTCAGTGGGGGTGAGTGTGTGGAGGCTGCTGGGTCAGTGGGGGTGAGTGTGCGGAGGCTGCTGGGTCAGTGGGGGTGAGTGTGTGGAGGCTGCTGGGTCAGTGGGGGTGAGTGTGTGGAGGCTGCTGGGTCAGTGGGGGTGAGTGTGTGGAGGCTGCTGGGTCAGTGGGGGTGAGTGTGTAGAGGCTGCTGGGTCAGTGGGGGTGAGTGTGCGGAGGCTGCTGGGTCAGTGGGGGTGAGTGTGTGGAGGCTGCTGGGTCAGTGAGGCTGCAAAGCTCATTTTAGGCACCTATTCCTGCGAAAGACGGAAACTGTCAGATGATGCTTCCGTCCAACTGCTAGCAGAGAAAAACTGAACTAGGTGAATAAAGTTATTACGTTTATTTTATTAAATAAAATGATTTTATATTTGAAATCAATAATATCACACTGTTACATAAAATAGCCTGTTTACATTACATAACCTGTTACATAAAATATTCAAAAATTTTAAAAACGTAAATTCTGCTTGAGTGTCACTCGGCACAACAGACCATGCACCACACAGACTTTTATTCTGACGTGCTTTTAGGAAAGAGGGAGGGGCATTATATCATAAAGAAGACCCTAAAAGACCTTCACGGTGCAACGCCCTGCCCACTCTGTGTTGTGTGGTGTTAATGTGTGTGTTACTCGGTGGTCCGGTAACCCACCGCATTATTGTTGTTCAGTCATAACTACTCGTGTAAAAATACCAAGTGTTTGAAACAGCACCAGTGTCCAGCGTAGGGTTCTCCTTTAGCAGCTGTAGCCAGTCAGCAGCCTGGCCGTGTTGTCCTCCCTCATTTAGGGTCTTTTATATGTTCTTCACAGGAAACGAGGCCAAGAATCTGAGGTTTTATTGTCACAGTGTATGAACAGCACCCGAGTTTTAATTTAACTGATTCGGGCCTTTTTCAGCTCAGCCAATGCGAAGCTGAACAACTTTACGAGGCTGGAACCCACCCTGCAGCTGCTCGGCGTTCCCTTTGACCTCAGCATGGCTAAAGCGGTGATGCAGGGCCAGCCGGGGGCGGCTACGCGCCTGCTGTACCAGCTCTACATCCTCCTGCAGAAGAAGAAAAGATCAGGCCTGACGGGGACGGCTCTGGAGACCATGCAGCCCGCAGCCACTGCCAGACTGCACCGTATAGAGAACCACATCTACACTCAGGTACACCTTCTACCAGACTGCACCACACAGAGAACCACATCTACACTCAGGTACACCTTCTACCAGACTGCACCACACAGAGAACCACATCTACACTCAGGAACACCTTCTACCAGACTGCACCACATAGAGAACCACAGCTACACTCAGGAACACCTTCTACCAGACTGCACCACACAGAGAACCACATCTACACTCAGGAACACCTTCTACCAGACTGCACCACACAGAGAACCACATCTACACTCAGGAACACCTTCTACCAGACTGCACCACAAAGAGAACCACATCTACACTCAGGTACACCTTCTACCAGACTGCACCACACAGAGAACCACATCTACACTCAGGTACACCTTCTACCAGACTACACCACACAGAGAACCACAGCTACACTCAGGTACACCTTCTACCAGACTGCACCATATAGAGAACCATGTCTACACTCAGGTACACCTTCTATCAGACTGCACCGTGTAGAGATCCATGTCTACACAACATATCCTGTAACAAAGTCCAGCAGACCAAAGCCTTAGAGAGACTAGGAGTTTGCGGCCTCCTCTTTGAGGACGCCCAGCCTGAGGTTGTAGCTGGCATTCCCCCAGGCTTGGCCTCTGGGCTGTCTGCTGTGGCTGACAAGTTGATGCAGCCCCCCTGGGTCATTGAGGGACATTTGAGAGGATTCTGATGATGCTTGGGTGCTTTGACAGTGCTCTAGCAGCACTGGGGACGTTGGCAGGGTTGTCTTTGAAGCCTCAGGTTTGTCTGCTGCTGCCAGGGTTTCGCAGTCTTCCTGGATAGCCACAGGATGTGGAGGGGATTCTGAAGCCGTGAGAGGGCTTTGACAGCACTGTAGTGCTGCTGGGGAGCTTGGTGGGTTTCTCTGTGCAGCATGTGGGCTGTTCTGGAGGTGCACAGTAAAGATCCTGATTTTCTTGGCTGGTTTAAGTTCCCTGCATGGCCTCAAGTGCTGCTAGGAAATCTAAATCGAGTGTGCATGCCTCCCATGGTGGTGTGAGTCAAAACTGTACTTGGCTCAGTCCCCACCAGGAGCCACTCTCTCCCTCTCAGGTGAATCTGGCACTGATGACTAACTTGAGCGTGGTGCTGGTGACCTCCCAGCCACCTGGTCATGTTGGGTACATTGACACAGGTTGGCTGAAACCATATCAGTGTGCACGGTGAGCCAGGTGGTGTTTATGCTGCACTTGACAATGTCCATGGTGGCAGCTGAGCTTCCTTGCTTGCTTCTGTTTCCCTGCTGGCTCAGGCTCACTGCAATTTCTAGCACAGTGCCATATTTTCCTGCATCACCAGCACCCCACTTCTCCGTTGGCACTCGCACAAGGGCTGTGCCACACATCATCTCTTCCTCATGGTCACTGTCAATGCAGTCTGCCCTCACTATGACAAACCTGATCGTGTGCATTTTCCCTAAAATCGCCTCCATCTGTTGCGCCTGCCATAGTTCCTCCTTCAGGCACATTTCAAGCTGTAATTACTGCTGGAGCAGTACTAGCCTAAGCACTAGCATGAACACATTCAGCACTACACTGTCATGAACCACTGCTGTATGTCCCCTGAAGGTGAGACCCACCATAGTCTCTATATGGGCAGTGAGCTGACTCTAAACGCTGGCATTTCCACTTCTGAATGGCTCAAAATAAAGAAAATTAAGGTTTTCAAGTGGCCGAGTCAAAGTTCTGACTTGAGTCCCATTGAGATGCTGTTGCAAGACATCAAAACGGGCAACTCATTAAGTTTCCTAGTTTAAAATGTCGTAACTCTTTAGACTAAATGTTAATCTGTTAGGCCTTTTTAATAGAATGGTAAACCACTGATTAGTTTACCTTTGGCCATGTTAGGCTTCTGTACAGCTGGTCTGATTTACCTAAACAAAATGGTCTGAAACTATTTAAACATTTCTAATATAATATTTATAGTACCAGCACCTCCAAGTCTGAGTCCATGGTCTTGGCCCAGAAAAGGATGGCATGCCCACTTCAGGTAAGGGGAAAGGACCTGCCCCAGGTGGAGGACTTTAAGTATCTTGGGGTCTTGTTCACGAGTGACGGGAAGAGAGATCGTGAGATCGGCCGTAGGCTGGGACAGGCGGCAGCAGTAATGCGGTCACTGTACCGGACTGTAGTGGTAAAGAGGAGCTGAGCCATAAGGCAAAGCTCTCTGTTTACCGGTCAATCTACCTTCACCTGTGGTCATGAGCTGTGGGTAATGACCGAAAGAATGAGATCGCGAATACAAGCGTCGGGTGGCGGGCTACGCGCTATGCGATAGAGTGAGGAGCTTGGTCATCCGGGAGGAGCTCAGAGTAGAACCGCTACTCCTTCACATTGAGAGGAGCCAGCTGATTCGGGTGGTTCGGGCATCTGATCCGGATGCCCCCTGGACGCCTCCCGGTGGGGATGTTCCAGGCACGGCCTACCCCGGGGTCGTCCTAGGACCTGCTGGAGGGATTACTTCTCCAAGTTGGCCTGGGAGTGGCTGGCTTGGGGTCCCCGGGAATGAGCTGGAGGAAGTTGCCAGGGACAGGGTCATCTGGGATTCTCTGCTCTCCCAACTGCTACCGCGACCCTGTCTGGACTAGCGGTCAACGATGATGGATGGATGGATAATATAATATTTATCTTTCTGGAGTCAAGTTACAACAATATATTTCCTCACACATTTAGCCTTTGCTGATCCTGGTAAGCAGTCATTGGGCCAGGCAACAGAACAACGAAAAAGAAAATTTCTTCATCGTTTTGTAGTTGGGGACAGAATATAAGGTAAAGCTAGATGGAAAATTAAGGTGTAAATTGCGGTGTTGTTAATTCTGTTAGACATTACATTTAATACATATTAACAATTAAATTACATGCCAAGATTTTTAAATACTTAAAATGACTTGATGACCATTTGAATGTTATCATGAAAAAATACATTATGATAACCTTGGATAATGTGCTACCAAACTATATTTCATAGTGTGAGGCATGCTTTTAAACAGCCTAATTCAACCAGTTACTTATTAAACAATCTTCATGTGTGTATATATGATTCTTTTTTCCCAAATGTGGCAATGTCCAATTTGCAAAATTACAGAAGTCACATTACAATAGAATCTGTGATGAATTTAAGGTTATGTCTTGATTCTTCATAGTATATATGTCCTATAGTATGATTACTGTACATTTTCTTTAGGGTGCAACAGTGTGTCATTTCAGTCGGCAGTGGGGAGGACCTCCTATTTGCCTGTCCATCCTGATCCTCCTTCTGAACTGTTACCTCAGCACTGCCTCTTCTCTGCCCTTTACGGCTGCACCTCTCTTTACAGACAGACCCTTTGCAGTCATATGGAATGCACCCACCCATGTCTGCAAGAACCTCAACATCTCTTTGGACTTTTCTGTATTCCAGGCTGTAACCACCACAACCGGTGAACCTGATCAGTTTCTTTTCCTCTTCTACACCAATAAGCTTGGACTGTATCCATACATAGATCCCTCTACCAAGAAGGAGTATAATGGGGGTATTCCCCAGAAGGGTAACCTAACTGCTCACCTTGAGAAAGCCTGGAGAGATATCACCCAGTACCTTCCTGAGTTCAACCCTGGCTTGTCAGTGATTGATTGGGAAGCATGGCGTCCACTGTGGGCAAGGAACTGGGACTCCAAAGACATCTATCGGAAGCAGTCAATTCAATATGCTCAAGCAAAAGATCCATCTCTATCTGCTGCCAATGCTGTTACTGTTGCCAAGGAAGAGTTTGAGAAAGCAGCCAAGTCTTACATGATGAAGACAATGAATCTGGGGATCAGACAACGTCCAAAGTACCTCTGGGGCTACTACCTGTTTCCAAATTGCTACAATTATGGATGGAATGAGACGGGGTACACAGGAGAGTGTCCAGCATTGGAAATAGCTCGTAACAATGAGCTTCTTTGGCTGTGGGAGTCCAGTACAGCTTTTTTCCCTTCTGCATACTTGCCCCTCTCTCTGAAGGAAAGTCATAAAGGAGCTCTCTTCATCAGGGGTGTGGTAAAGGAAGCTGTAAGGGTTTCTGCTCTTCCAAATCTAGTTTACACATCTCCAATTTACGTCTATCTGCGACCTCTTTTCCGTGATCAGAACAAAGAATACCTGAGTGAGGTGAGGCTACAGCTTCTGAAATGAATAAGGCAATTAATAAGGCAATGCATGGTAGAGTACGGTGTTGACGTGGTTGTAAATTTACAGTCACACATTAATTCTCAAACTTATTGTTCTTTCCTTTCACTCCTCCTCAGGCAGATCTAGTCAGAACTATTGGGGAGAGTGCAGCTTTAGGTGCATCAGGGGCAGTGCTCTGGGGTGCAACTGCTGACTACAACAACAAGGTAACATGGATCACACACAGTGCTATTTCTTTGTTTTTTTATAACCTAAGCATCGCTGTGTAAATAGTTGAATATGTTACATTTTGATTTCTTTAATTTTTATATGCAAACACACTAAGTATGATTCTTAACATTAATCATGTCAGATTGATATAAAGCATCTTAAAAAGCTCACAGTAATATAAACTAATAATTCTCAACCTGAGAGCTGCAAGACAGTTGTTGAAAACAGGTACATGTTCCTATTCTGATGCATTTAGGAGTATTATTTTACTCAATTCCCAAGCAGCCTTCACCACTTGAGGATTGAACCCACAGCCTCCTTGTTGCAAGACTGCAATGTATGGGCCAAGCCATGGGCCAAGGATTGGGGCAAGTGGATGCACAGATCAGTAGAGTCACTGACAAGCAGTTGCTGGCATAGAAATCAAAAGTTAACAAAGGGAGGGAAAACCAAAACTCATTATCTGTACTAAACTAAAATATATATTTTTGTCTTTATTACTTTCCTTTGCTGGATGAAAGATGAAAACAAATTTAAATATTTTCCTAATTTGCTTTTTTAATATATGCAATGTGAGAGAACTCAGGAAGGACCGAAGTCCAAAGACTCTGAGCTGAGTGATAGCGACAGTCATTGGCTAGATCAAGAGACACATGCATGTGGCAACATGAACTCAAGACTGAGCTGTTTTTAAATAAATTAATATAATTCTGATGCTGGCCATCCTAATTACTGAAAAAAAGCTCTCTTCTGTCCCCACACTAACTTCAGCCTTGTTCTCTGGCAACTTGGGAGGAGGAAAGTGGCACTCAAATGGAAACTTACCCAGCAAAGAAGTGGGCAACTGATGATGAACCTCAGCAGGACTATAACTGGGGCTCATTCTTGGGGACAAGATGGCTCCCACGTCAAAATCTGCCTCTACTATTGCTGTATTTGAAGGGTTGGGTCTAAGATTAGGCGGTGCTTGAGTTCTACAAAAGCCTTTTGTGCTTCCAGGGTCCACTTTGTGAGGGCGGCCACAGTGAGGGCGGCCCAGAAATATTTGAACTAAGCAGAATAAGGTTGGATCCACAGTTTTTTTTTTGTTTGTTTTTTTTTCCCATCACAGCAGGGTCCACAGTCCGTCAAATATTTGATACCACTAATCCAGGCAAAGTGACTGGGCATGGAAAAGGGATTTGTCCAGCTTGACAGACAAATAGTTCTTGAGTAAAATCTGGAGAATCTACATGTTTGTCTAGACACTAGCAGTTAAAGGCTATGTTATCAAGGTAGACAAACACATAGTGATTCATGGTCTCCTGCAGAACCTCATCAATAAAGCACTACAAGATAGCCAGGATGTTCTTTCATTCAAAGGGCATGACCAGGTGTTCATAGTGTCCCGAGGGAGTATTGAATGCTGCCTTTCATTCCTCATGGAGGAGTGGAACCCTGGAGGAAGTCTAAGGCACAATCATATGAACTATAAGCGTGCAGAATTTGGGCCTTTTTCTTTCTAAAAACCTCCTAAGTTGCTTTAATTAGCTACGACTCAAGAGAGGTCAGAGCTAGCTGATGGAATATCAACCAACTTGGAGGCCATAGTGGGCCTTTCAATGCAGGACCTCCTATAATGGGACCTCCAACCTGGCATTGATCAGGGCAACTAATCTAAGTGTGGATTGTGGCATTGCAATGAGGGGAACCCTAAAATAATATATAGCTCAGATGCTTGAAAGAGCATAAGTGAAATTCACTCAACATGCAGGCTCAGCAGTAAGTTGAAGGTCTGGGTCTGTTGAGTGACCATTCCTGAACCAAGACTGACCATCAGTGTCAGTCCATGTAAACTCCTCAATTGGATTAGTCTAGTCTGATTGGGGCCATTCAGAATACAATTTCTATCTGATTGAACGAGGTGGGTAATCCTGTAAATAATCCATGACATAGAAGAATAATATCCGTCTAAATGCCTGTATCCGATTACATTCCCTATCGGAAAGTTTAAGTCCGTTCTGCATGTGCGTCGCGTCACAGTGAGAGTTTATACCGTTCAACACGGCGGAGCAGACACTGGTCTGCAGAGGAGACGAAGTTCATGCTCTGATCTTTAAAAGACGGTGGTGGGACAGACGTCCAGCTTATGTGTCTCAGAACATGATGTAAAAAAATTAACTAGAATATAGCCTCTGAGGTCCAAGTTCATATGGAATTTCTTAAAATCAAAATGAGAGCAGAGAGCAGATTGCAGAAAGAATGCCTTAAATTAATTCAAATATGCTGCATCAAATGTGCTGCATCATTAATATAACTCCTGGCTAAGAATGTATTGGCTGCCACTTAATGTTTTTACATTCAAACAGAGATTTTCTACATTAACACAGCATGCATTTTTTAAATTTAATTAAACAAAATCTTGGAATTTCAAACATCATTTGCTACCCCTCCGGAAAGTTAAAATTGCACTCTTTTGAAGACGTACAGAGGACAGACGACCTGGACACTCATCCATTAGACTGTGGTTTAATTTGGCTCATTCTGTGTGTCTTCTCTCCCCTGCAGCCCTCCTGTGAAGCCCTGGCTGCCTACCTGCCATCCACACTTAACCCATATGTAGTCAACGTAACTGCAGCAGCTAAACTCTGCAGTGATACTCTGTGCCAGAGCAACGGACGCTGTGTCCGCAAGAACCCCAACTCGGACGACTACCTACACCTCCACCCAGATCACTTCCAGATTCAGGCAGGGAACGGGAAACGCCTAGCTGTTGGTGTACCTTCTCTAAGTGACCTTAAGTTCTTTGCAGACAAGTTTACCTGTCAGTGCTATGTGGGGAAGGATTGCTCTGCTAGCCTGTCCTTTTCACCTCCACAAACTGCAGTCATTATTCAAGTGTAATTCCTTTCAGCAACTAGAAACTTTTCTGTAACATTATAATGCCATTTTTAAAAAGGATTAAGGCTTTTAAAAAAGATCTTATGCTAATTTTATTACATTCATTACTTTTTTGATTTCATTTATTCAACAGAACAAATCACAGAGAAGGCTTTGATAAATGGAATTTCTAAATCACAATTTTTTACTTTTTGAACAATCTGGCCAATATCAGGTGGGCCTGAGCAAAACAGTACAAGACACTTTGAGCGTTGTTAAATTACTCAGTCAGTATGAAAACAACAGTCAACTACAGTTGCCACACTTTGTGAAAATTGGCAAAAAAATAAATGTCTTTGTGGTTAATCAGCTCAATCTCAAACTAAAATACAGGGGAAAACAAACCTTTAAATTATTGTAACTCAGAATTGTTATGCTTGCTCATTTTCCAAGTCTTCTTCTATAATGGAGTGTACAGAGCAAGGAATATAAAACCACTCCTCAATACAAAATCTCTCCAGAACCTCTCTGGACACTTCTCTTCAGCTCATTCATCAGGTTTTCATCGGGTTTAGGACAGGGCACTGGAATGGCCATGGGTTTAGGTCTGGGGACAGAGATGGCTGTGGGTTTAGGTCAGGGGACGTAGACAGCTGTGGGTTTAGGTCTGGGGACGGAGACGGCCGTGGGTTTAGTTCAGGGGATGGACATGGCCGTGGGTTTAGCTCTGGGGACACAGATGGCTGTGACGTTTGTGAGATGGCCGTGGGTTTAGGTCTGGGGATACAGATGGCTGTGGGTTTAGGTCTGGGGACGTCGATGGCCGTGGGTTTAGGTCTGAGGATGGAGATGGCTGCTGGTCCAGGTCTGAGGACGGAGATGGCTGTGGGTTTAGGTCTGGGGACGGAGATGGCTGTGGGTTTAGGTCTGAGGACGGAGATGGCTGTGGGTTCAGGTCTGGGGACAGAGATGGCCGTGGGTTTAGGTCTGAGGACGGAGAGGGCTGTGGGTTCAGGTCTGGGGATACAGATGGCTGTCGGTTCAGGTCTGGGGATGGAGATGGCTGTGGGTTTAGGTCAGGGGACGGAGATGGCTGTGGGTTTAGGTCTGGGGATACAGATGGCTGTGGGTTTAGGTCTGGGGACGGAGATGACCGTGGGTTTAGGTCTGGGGATGGAGATGGCTGTGGGTTCAGGTCTGGGGATGGAGATGGCTGTGGGTTCAGGTCTGGGGACGGAGATGGCTGTGAGTTTAGGTCTGGGGACACAGATGGCTGTGGGTTTAGGTCTGGGGATGGAGATGGCCGTGGGTTTAGTTCTGGGGATGGAGATGGCTGTGAGTTTAGGTCTGGGGACACAGATGGCTGTGAGTTTAGGTCTGGGGATGGAGATGGCCGTGGGTTCAGGTCTGGGGACGGAGATGGCTGTGAGTTTAGGTCTGGGGACACAGATGGCTGTGAGTTTAGGTCTGGGGATGGAGATGGCCGTGGGTTTAGTTCTGGGGATGGAGATGGCCGTGGATTTAGGTCTGGGGACGGAGATGGCTGTGGGTTTAGGGCCGGGGACCGAGGTGGCTTAAAGTCTTCTTGAGTGTTTGTTGTTTAAAAAGCTCAATTTTTGTCTCATCAGACCACAGAACCAACGCTACATTTAAAGTTCCAGTTAAGCAAACTCCCTGAGCTTACATATTTTAAGATGAAAGAAAAGGCTTTATTCTATGGAGCAACTTTTTGGAGACTTTGTGACTCCAAAATTCCAATCACAATCCTTGAAATTTTGGCCTCTCTTGTCATTCTTCTTACTGTGAAATAGGGGTACGCTAAACATGCATTGACTTACAGGAAGGTTCACTACAACAACACTTTTATATTTATTAAGCATGCTCTGAGAACAAAGAAGTGATAGATGACATTTTAATTCTTGAAGACTCAGATGTTTCATGAGGAGATTAATGAGATATTTCATTGCAGGATAAATGTCTCTCAGCAACTATTTCCACTCAGCGGAATGATTAGCTATATTGCCCTGAGAGCTTTTCAGATATTCATTTGTCTGTTTAACTATAGAGGTAGAATGACTGATAATTTTAGGGCAGGGGTGTCCGTTCCTGGTCCTGGAGATCTACCACCCTGCAGAGTTTAGCTCCAGCCCTGATCAAACACACCTGGCCCAGATAATGAAGGCCTTGGATGGAGGTGGTGGATCTCCAGGATCAGCGTTTGGAAGAGTACTGAGTTTTAAGGTGTTTTTAAAACTAGCAACA
>NC_051230.1:36929708-36954708 GCF_015220715.1 Pygocentrus nattereri
GCTTTATAGTGAATCATGTCAGCCCACAGAATAAATCTGAAATATGACTTACTGGAGTGTCACACGCCACAAGAGACAACACAAGACTTTTATTCTGACATGCTTTTAAGACAGACTGGGCAGGACATTCAATCATAAAACCCCCTAAAACCTTCATGGTTCCTGCTATGCTGTCTTAAAAGCAGGTCAGAATAAAAGTCCTGTGTTGTTTGTTTGACAGTTAAATTAAAATTGACATTAATTTCAGTGTCATGGAGCATGCACAGCACCCATGCTTTCATTTAATTGATTAATGAAGGCTAGGTTCTGTCCTTCTTCAGCTCAGCCAATGCGAAGCTGAACAACTTTACGAGGCTGGAACCCACCCTGCAGCTGCTCGGCATTCCCTTTGACCTCAGCATGGCTAAAGCGGTGATGCAGGGCCAGCCGGGGGCGGCTACGCGCCTGCTGTACCAGCTCTACATCCTCCTGCAGAAGAAGAAAAGATCAGGCCTGACGGGGACGGCTCTGGAGACCATGCAGCCCGCAGCCACTGCCAGACTGCACCGTATAGAGAACCACATCTACACTCAGGTACACCTTCTACCAGACTGCACCACACAGAGAACCACATCTACACTCAGGTACACCTTCTACCAGACTGCACCACACAGAGAACCACATCTACACTCAGGTACACCTTCTACCAGACTGCACCACACAGAGAACCACATCTACACTCAGGTACACCTTCTACCAGACTGCACCACACAGAGAACCACATCTACACTCAGGAACACCTTCTACCAGACTGAGATGGTTGGGGCACGTGTGCAGAATGGGTGTAAATTGTATACTGCACCAACTTCTCTGGAGGCAACCACCTACCCAGTGGAAAATCCAACGCACTGCACCAAAGACAACATGGATAAAAAAAATCGAGGAATACCTAAAGAACCAATGACTTAATCTCAGCCATGCAAGAACATTAGCTAGGGATCATGGTAGATGGAAAAGCATTGACAATCAAGTTTGGAATCCTGCGGTACCCACAGCAGCATACTGGTTACGAGATCACCCTCATCCAGAAGCTACCTAATGACTGATGATGATGATGAGACCACTCTATGTTCAAGCAAACAACTCTAAGTTTACACAAACCACTCTACATTTACACAAACCACTCTACATTTACACAAACCACTCTACGTTTACACAAACCACTCTACATTTACACAAACCACTCTACGTTCTTGTAAACCACTCAATGTTCTCATAAACCAGTCTGCATTCATGCAGGCTTCTCTATGTGCCTACAAAGTCCCACAGCAGGAGTTCTTCAGCAATCTCTAATAGACTTGATTATGGTATAAAGTTTTGAAGAAAACACTCTTGCTTTGCCTCTCCAATGAGAACATCTCAGTAATGCCCTCTGGCCTCGCTCAGATCCTCCTGATGAAAGTGTGAGAGCCGTGAGGACGTGTTTAACTGAGCCTCTCTAACAGCAGAACTTTCCTGCTGTGTGTCTCTCAGCGTTTGCGTGCGGTGGTGAAGCGCGAAGCAGACGAGAAGATGCAGAAGATAACTCAGCGCTTCGATAAGAGAGGTCAGGAAATGTATGGACGCTCTGTGATGGCTGAGCTGGTGCATGAGGAGAAACGGCGCCACCTGCAGGAGGAGAGGAGACTGCAGGATATTGAAAAGGTGAGCTCATCTGGGGGAAATGAGCAAGGCTAGTAAGGGGGGAGGGGTGTATGACATCACAACCATAATGAATTCAAAATAATCGATGTAAAACGAGCTTTTAATTCAATTTTATTTAATATGGTTTCCTTTTTTAGCGCTGAAAGTGGAAAAACAAGAAAATAGAATATGTTACCTTTACCTTGTTCTCCTGCTTTCCCTGTTAGTCGTGTTTTAGCTCCTCTGTGGTTCTGGTTTGAGAACACTGTGTTTAAGCGTGTGTTTGTTCGTAGCACCGGCAGGCCCGTAAGAAACAGCAGG
Source organism: Pygocentrus nattereri (assembly GCF_015220715.1). Classification (NCBI taxonomy): domain Eukaryota; kingdom Metazoa; phylum Chordata; class Actinopteri; order Characiformes; family Serrasalmidae; genus Pygocentrus; species Pygocentrus nattereri. The sequence goes on from NC_051230.1 coordinate 36,931,692, forward strand.
AGATTATGGAGCGCATCGAGACGGCTGCTGTCCGACTCCCGAAGCCTCCCATGAGCCGGTCCCTCAGAGCGCCACGGAAACAGCAGCGGCAGCAGGAGGCTCAGGTAGACTCACCTGCACAGCTTAACCTACAAACACCAACCAAGTAACCGTTCTGTGAAAAATTCAACCCGTCCAGTTTCCTCCACCTTACTCCAAGTATAGTTGATCAGCCAAGATGTTTCTGGTGTCTAAAATTTGCTTCACTGCTTTTAGCTCTGGAGCTACGAGAGCTAACAGGTAATGGAAGCTTGTCCTCCACCAGTTAACTGGTGCTAACTGCACGCCCCAAATCATCATCTCACGCTTGCCTCAGTGTTGGTGAAGTTGACTCCTTATTCGGCAAAAAATTCAATGGAATGGAAAATCTGAATAAGAAGCTTGTGAATGGGAAGACAACTCCAGCTTCATGCCTCAGTGTCTCTAATGTGGCTTCTGACCCCGTGTGACTCACTGTAGTGTGTAAACATGGGCTGAAGTCTAGTAGCATAGCTAAAAACATGCGTCCTTACGTCTGGATTTGTATAACGTGGGGAATGTAATGATTTAATGAGTTGAATTTGAAATTTCTTGTCAGAATGTACATCAGCAGATTGCTCAGTTTGAGAAGAGCAGGAAGAGACTGTCTCCTGCTTCCTATGGACCCACATCTTTCAGGTACAGTTCACTACGTAGGCCTGACACAGTAACCTTTCAGTGGTGCGCAGAAATGTGTATTTTCATGTAAATATGTACAGTAATACATATTTCCACTTAAACATGCACAATAATATGTAGTTCCACTTAAATATTCACAGAAATATACATTTACACTTAAATATTCAGATGAATATATACTTCCACTTAAATGTGATAATTAACATATATTTCCATTGAAATATGTACAGTATTATCCATGTATGTAATTATCGCTAAAATAAATGTAAATATGCCTGATATTCCAATCTGGTTTGAAAGTGTCAGCGACCCTGCAGGAAGTCCTCAAAACACCTGCAGCAGGAACATCTAATTTAACCCTTTTCAGAGACGTAATGAAATGTAATGCAGTCTGTAGTGAAGGTCTCACAGTTTAGCCTTTTATTTACATTAGAAACGTTTACAATGTTTGAATTACATTTAAATTAAATTTCAATTATATTTTGAATGGAAGTTTTATTTGATTATAAAAATTGATGTGGAATGGCCACTAGGAGGCCTTGGAAAAGTGTTGACTAGGCTTTTAAACTGTATCTACATTTGAGACATAATGAAGATTAACAGTGCGTTAAATAAAATGCTTAATGATGCAGACACACAACATGAAAACAGCTGCCTTACAGCATGAATGGGAGCTATAGTATATAGGTATAGTGTGGACTATAGACTGGGGTTCAAGACCCCCACCTAGGCAAGCACCCTACACTATGCCAATGAGTCCTCGGGCAAGACTCCTAACACTGCCTTCGCCTGCCTGCGTGAACTGATCAAACTGTACGTCGCTCTGGATAAGAGCGGCTGCTCAATTCAACATGCATTGCTGTGTACTAGCTAGGCCAGTCTTGCTAACAGTAGCTCCATTACTACGGACGAGATTGCCGTTAAAGTTGGTCTAATCCTAAAACTAGGATTATCCAATGAGAATGCCCCTTAGATTGCCCCTCACTGACTTTGGGCTAAAGTTATCTGGCTAACTGATAAACCCTGCTTGTAGCAGGTGTGCAGTGTGTTCTATTACACTAGCTGTTTGTGCGTCCAGTGTGCAGGTGACCCGCGCTGTGAGTGAAGATGAAATGGCTCAGTGGAACAATGAATATGTTCAGAAGATCCGTCAGCGTCTGGAGGAGGACGCCACCGCCCGAGAGCAGAGAGAGAAACGCCGCAGACGGGCGCTAATACAGCAGCTGCACACACACCACACACACGAGGTCAGATACACACGTTTTCAATAGGTTTGTCATATGTTTCACACTCTAAATGTAGGTATTGTGATATAAACCGAGTCCGTTCTACAGTTTCTCATTAGGCTGAATGAATAACCGGCTCTAAATGTAGGTATTGTGATATAAACCGAGTCCGTTCTACAGTTTCTCATTAGGCTGAATGAATAACCGACTCTAAATGTAGGTATTGTGATATAAACCGAGTCCGTTCTACAGTTTCTCGTTAGGCTGAATGAATAACCGACTCTAAATGTAGGTATTGTGATATAAACCGAGTCCGTTCTACAGTTTCTCGTTAGACTGAATGAATAACCGACTCTAAATGTAGGTATTGTGATATAAACCGAGTCCGTTCTACAGTTTCTCATTAGACTGAATGAATAACCGACTCTAAATGTAGGTATTGTGATATAAACCGAGTCCGTTCTACAGTTTCTCGTTAGACTGAATGAATAACCGACTCTAAATGTAGGTATTGTGATATAAACCGAGTCCGTTCTACAGTTTCTCATTAGACTGAATGAATAACCGACTCTAAATGTAGGTATTGTGATATAAACCGAGTCCGTTCTACAGTTTCTCGTTAGACTGAATGAATAACCGACTCTAAATGTAGGTATTGTGATATAAACCGAGTCCGTTCTACAGTTTCTCGTTAGGCTGAATGAATAACCGACTCTAAATGTAGGTATTGTGATATAAACCGAGTCCGTTCTACAGTTTCTCGTTAGACTGAATGAATAACCGGCTCTAAATGTAGGTATTGTGATATAAACCGAGTCCGTTCTACAGTTTCTCGTTAGGCTGAATGAATAACCGACTCTAAATGTAGGTATTGTGATATAAACCGAGTCCGTTCTACAGTTTCTCGTTAGGCTGAATGAATAACCGACTCTAAATGTAGGTATTGTGATATAAACCGAGTCCGTTCTACAGTTTCTCATTAGACTGAATGAATAACCGACTCTAAATGTAGGTATTGTGATATAAACCGAGTCCGTTCTACAGTTTCTCGTTAGACTGAATGAATAACCGACTCTAAATGTAGGTATTGTGATATAAACCGAGTCCGTTCTACAGTTTCTCTTTAGGCTGAATGAATAACCGACTCTAAATGTAGGTATTGTGATATAAACCGAGTCCGTTCTACAGTTTCTCGTTAGACTGAATGAATAACCGGCTCTAAATGTAGGTATTGTGATATAAACCGAGTCCGTTCTACAGTTTCTCATTAGACTGAATGAATAACCGGCTCTAAATGTAGGTATTGTGATATAAACCGAGTCCGTTCTACAGTTTCTCATTAGACTGAATGAATAACCGGCTCTAAATGTAGGTATTGTGATATAAACCGAGTCCTTTCTACAGTTTCTCATTAGACTGAATGAATAACCGACTCTAAATGTAGGTATTGTGATATAAACCGAGTCCGTTCTACAGTTTCTCATTAGACTGAATGAATAACCGGCTCTAAATGTAGGTATTGTGATATAAACCGAGTCCGTTCTACAGTTTCTCATTAGGCTGAATGAATAACCGACTCTAAATGTAGGTATTGTGATATAAACCGAGTCCGTTCTACAGTTTCTCATTAGGCTGAATGAATAACCGACTCTAAATGTAGGTATTGTGATATAAACCGAGTCCGTTCTACAGTTTCTCATTAGGCTGAATGAATAACCGACTCTAAATGTAGGTATTGTGATATAAACCGAGTCCGTTCTACAGTTTCTCATTAGGCTGAATGAATAACCGACTCTAAATGTAGGTATTGTGATATAAACCGAGTCCGTTCTACAGTTTCTCATTAGACTGAATGAATAACCGGCTCTAAATGTAGGTATTGTGATATAAACCGAGTCCGTTCTACAGTTTCTCATTAGGCTGAATGAATAACCGACTCTAAATGTAGGTATTGTGATATAAACCGAGTCCGTTCTACAGTTTCTCATTAGGCTGAATGAATAACCGACTCTAAATGTAGGTATTGTGATATAAACCGAGTCCGTTCTACAGTTTCTCATTAGGCTGAATGAATAACCGACTCTAAATGTAGGTATTGTGATATAAACCGAGTCCGTTCTACAGTTTCTCATTAGGCTGAATGAATAACCGACTCTAAATGTAGGTATTGTGATATAAACCGAGTCCGTTCTACAGTTTCTCATTAGGCTGAATGAATAACCGACTCTAAATGTAGGTATTGTGATATAAACCGAGTCCGTTCTACAGTTTCTCATTAGACTGAATGAATAACCGGCTCTAAATGTAGGTATTGTGATATAAACCGAGTCCGTTCTACAGTTTCTCATTAGACTGAATGAATAACCGGCTCTAAATGTAGGTATTGTGATATAAACCGAGTCCGTTCTACAGTTTCTCATTAGACTGAATGAATAACCGGCTCTAAATGTAGGTATTGTGATATAAACCGAGTCCGTTCTACAGTTTCTCATTAGACTGAATGAATAACCGGCTCTAAATGTAGGTATTGTGATATAAACCGAGTCCGTTCTACAGTTTCTCATTAGACTGAATGAATAACCGGCTCTAAATGTAGGTATTGTGATATAAACCGAGTCCGTTCTACAGTTTCTCATTAGACTGAATGAATAACCGGCTCTAAATGTAGGTATTGTGATATAAACCGAGTCCGTTCTACAGTTTCTCATTAGACTGAATGAATAACCGACTCTAAATGTAGGTATTGTGATATAAACCGAGTCCGTTCTACAGTTTCTCATTAGGCTGAATGAATAACCGACTCTAAATGTAGGTATTGTGATATAAACCGAGTCCGTTCTACAGTTTCTCATTAGGCTGAATGAATAACCGACTCTAAATGTAGGTATTGTGATATAAACCGAGTCCGTTCTACAGTTTCTCATTAGGCTGAATGAATAACCGAATCTAAATGTAGGTATTGTGATATAAACCGAGTCCGTTCTACAGTTTCTCATTAGGCTGAATGAATAACCGACTCTAAATGTAGGTATTGTGATATAAACCGAGTCCGTTCTACAGTTTCTCATTAGACTGAATGAATAACCGACTCTAAATGTAGGTATTGTGATATAAACCGAGTCCGTTCTACAGTTTCTCGTTAGGCTGAATGAATAACCGACTCTAAATGTAGGTATTGTGATATAAACCGAGTCCGTTCTACAGTTTCTCATTAGGCTGAATGAATAACCGGCTCTAAATGTAGGTATTGTGATATAAACCGAGTCCGTTCTACAGTTTCTCATTAGGCTGAATGAATAACCGACTCTAAATGTAGGTATTGTGATATAAACCGAGTCCGTTCTACAGTTTCTCGTTAGGCTGAATGAATAACCGACTCTAAATGTAGGTATTGTGATATAAACCGAGTCCGTTCTACAGTTTCTCGTTAGACTGAATGAATAACCGACTCTAAATGTAGGTATTGTGATATAAACCGAGTCCGTTCTACAGTTTCTCATTAGACTGAATGAATAACCGACTCTAAATGTAGGTATTGTGATATAAACCGAGTCCGTTCTACAGTTTCTCGTTAGACTGAATGAATAACCGACTCTAAATGTAGGTATTGTGATATAAACCGAGTCCGTTCTACAGTTTCTCATTAGACTGAATGAATAACCGACTCTAAATGTAGGTATTGTGATATAAACCGAGTCCGTTCTACAGTTTCTCGTTAGACTGAATGAATAACCGACTCTAAATGTAGGTATTGTGATATAAACCGAGTCCGTTCTACAGTTTCTCGTTAGGCTGAATGAATAACCGACTCTAAATGTAGGTATTGTGATATAAACCGAGTCCGTTCTACAGTTTCTCGTTAGACTGAATGAATAACCGGCTCTAAATGTAGGTATTGTGATATAAACCGAGTCCGTTCTACAGTTTCTCGTTAGGCTGAATGAATAACCGACTCTAAATGTAGGTATTGTGATATAAACCGAGTCCGTTCTACAGTTTCTCTTTAGACTGAATGAATAACCGACTCTAAATGTAGGTATTGTGATATAAACCGAGTCCGTTCTACAGTTTCTCATTAGACTGAATGAATAACCGACTCTAAATGTAGGTATTGTGATATAAACCGAGTCCGTTCTACAGTTTCTCGTTAGACTGAATGAATAACCGACTCTAAATGTAGGTATTGTGATATAAACCGAGTCCGTTCTACAGTTTCTCGTTAGGCTGAATGAATAACCGACTCTAAATGTAGGTATTGTGATATAAACCGAGTCCGTTCTACAGTTTCTCGTTAGACTGAATGAATAACCGGCTCTAAATGTAGGTATTGTGATATAAACCGAGTCCGTTCTACAGTTTCTCATTAGACTGAATGAATAACCGGCTCTAAATGTAGGTATTGTGATATAAACCGAGTCCGTTCTACAGTTTCTCATTAGACTGAATGAATAACCGGCTCTAAATGTAGGTATTGTGATATAAACCTAGTCCGTTCTACAGTTTCTCATTAGACTGAATGAATAACCGACTCTAAATGTAGGTATTGTGATATAAACCGAGTCCGTTCTACAGTTTCTCATTAGACTGAATGAATAACCGGCTCTAAATGTAGGTATTGTGATATAAACCGAGTCCGTTCTACAGTTTCTCATTAGGCTGAATGAATAACCGACTCTAAATGTAGGTATTGTGATATAAACCGAGTCCGTTCTACAGTTTCTCATTAGGCTGAATGAATAACCGACTCTAAATGTAGGTATTGTGATATAAACCGAGTCCGTTCTACAGTTTCTCATTAGGCTGAATGAATAACCGACTCTAAATGTAGGTATTGTGATATAAACCGAGTCCGTTCTACAGTTTCTCATTAGGCTGAATGAATAACCGACTCTAAATGTAGGTATTGTGATATAAACCGAGTCCGTTCTACAGTTTCTCATTAGACTGAATGAATAACCGGCTCTAAATGTAGGTATTGTGATATAAACCGAGTCCGTTCTACAGTTTCTCATTAGGCTGAATGAATAACCGACTCTAAATGTAGGTATTGTGATATAAACCGAGTCCGTTCTACAGTTTCTCATTAGGCTGAATGAATAACCGACTCTAAATGTAGGTATTGTGATATAAACCGAGTCCGTTCTACAGTTTCTCATTAGGCTGAATGAATAACCGACTCTAAATGTAGGTATTGTGATATAAACCGAGTCCGTTCTACAGTTTCTCATTAGGCTGAATGAATAACCGACTCTAAATGTAGGTATTGTGATATAAACCGAGTCCGTTCTACAGTTTCTCATTAGGCTGAATGAATAACCGACTCTAAATGTAGGTATTGTGATATAAACCGAGTCCGTTCTACAGTTTCTCATTAGACTGAATGAATAACCGGCTCTAAATGTAGGTATTGTGATATAAACCGAGTCCGTTCTACAGTTTCTCATTAGACTGAATGAATAACCGGCTCTAAATGTAGGTATTGTGATATAAACCGAGTCCGTTCTACAGTTTCTCATTAGACTGAATGAATAACCGGCTCTAAATGTAGGTATTGTGATATAAACCGAGTCCGTTCTACAGTTTCTCATTAGACTGAATGAATAACCGGCTCTAAATGTAGGTATTGTGATATAAACCGAGTCCGTTCTACAGTTTCTCATTAGACTGAATGAATAACCGGCTCTAAATGTAGGTATTGTGATATAAACCGAGTCCGTTCTACAGTTTCTCATTAGACTGAATGAATAACCGGCTCTAAATGTAGGTATTGTGATATAAACCGAGTCCGTTCTACAGTTTCTCATTAGACTGAATGAATAACCGACTCTAAATGTAGGTATTGTGATATAAACCGAGTCCGTTCTACAGTTTCTCATTAGGCTGAATGAATAACCGACTCTAAATGTAGGTATTGTGATATAAACCGAGTCCGTTCTACAGTTTCTCATTAGGCTGAATGAATAACCGACTCTAAATGTAGGTATTGTGATATAAACCGAGTCCGTTCTACAGTTTCTCATTAGGCTGAATGAATAACCGACTCTAAATGTAGGTATTGTGATATAAACCGAGTCCGTTCTACAGTTTCTCATTAGGCTGAATGAATAACCGACTCTAAATGTAGGTATTGTGATATAAACCGAGTCCGTTCTACAGTTTCTCATTAGACTGAATGAATAACCGACTCTAAATGTAGGTATTGTGATATAAACCGAGTCCGTTCTACAGTTTCTCGTTAGGCTGAATGAATAACCGACTCTAAATGTAGGTATTGTGATATAAACCGAGTCCGTTCTACAGTTTCTCATTAGGCTGAATGAATAACCGGCTCTAAATGTAGGTATTGTGATATAAACCGAGTCCGTTCTACAGTTTCTCATTAGGCTGAATGAATAACCGGCTCTAAATGTAGGTATTGTGATATAAACCGAGTCCGTTCTACAGTTTCTCATTAGACTGAATGAATAACCGGCTCTAAATGTAGGTATTGTGATATAAACCAAGTCCGTTCTACAGTTTCTCATTAGGCTGAATGAATAACCGGCTCTAAATGTAGGTATTGTGATATAAACCGAGTCCGTTCTACAGTTTCTCATTAGACTGAATGAATAACCGGCTCTAAATGTAGGTATTGTGATATAAACCGAGTCCGTTCTACAGTTTCTCATTAGGCTGAATGAATAACCGGCTCTAAATGTAGGTATTGTGATATAAACCGAGTCCGTTCTACAGTTTCTCGTTAGGCTGAATGAATAACCGACTCTAAATGTAGGTATTGTGATATAAACCGAGTCCGTTCTACAGTTTCTCATTAGACTGAATGAATAACCGGCTCTAAATGTAGGTATTGTGATATAAACCGAGTCCGTTCTACAGTTTCTCATTAGGCTGAATGAATAACCGACTCTAAATGTAGGTATTGTGATATAAACCGAGTCCGTTCTACAGTTTCTCATTAGGCTGAATGAATAACCGACTCTAAATGTAGGTATTGTGATATAAACCGAGTCCGTTCTACAGTTTCTCGTTAGGCTGAATGAATAACCGGCTCTAAATGTAGGTATTGTGATATAAACCGAGTCCGTTCTACAGTTTCTCGTTAGGCTGAATGAATAACCGACTCTAAATGTAGGTATTGTGATATAAACCGAGTCCGTTCTACAGTTTCTCATTAGACTGAATGAATAACCGGCTCTAAATGTAGGTATTGTGATATAAACCGAGTCCGTTCTACAGTTTCTCATTAGGCTGAATGAATAACCGACTCTAAATGTAGGTATTGTGATATAAACCGAGTCCGTTCTACAGTTTCTCGTTAGGCTGAATGAATAACCGACTCTAAATGTAGGTATTGTGATATAAACCGAGTCCGTTCTACAGTTTCTCGTTAGGCTGAATGAATAACCGGCTCTAAATGTAGGTATTGTGATATAAACCGAGTCCGTTCTACAGTTTCTCGTTAGGCTGAATGAATAACCGGCTCTAAATGTAGGTATTGTGATATAAACCGAGTCCGTTCTACAGTTTCTCATTAGACTGAATGAATAACCGGCTCTAAATGTAGGTATTGTGATATAAACCAAGTCCGTTCTACAGTTTCTCATTAGGCTGAATGAATAACCGGCTCTAAATGTAGGTATTGTGATATAAACCGAGTCCGTTCTACAGTTTCTCATTAGGCTGAATGAATAACCGGCTCTAAATGTAGGTATTGTGATATAAACCGAGTCCGTTCTACAGTTTCTCATTAGGCTGAATGAATAACCGGCTCTAAATGTAGGTATTGTGATATAAACCGAGTCCGTTCCACAGTTTCTCGTTAGACTGAATGAATAACCGGCTCTAAATGTAGGTATTGTGATATAAACCGAGTCCGTTCTACAGTTTCTCATTAGGCTGAATGAATAACCGGCTCTAAATGTAGGTATTGTGATATAAACCGAGTCCGTTCCACAGTTTCTCGTTAGACTGAATGAATAACCGGCTCTAAATGTAGGTATTGTGATATAGAGATGCACTGCATTAAAAGTGTTTTCCTCGTGTAGGAGATGGTGCGGGAGGAACAGCTGATTGCTCGTTTGGTGCGTCAGTCACAGCAGGAGAAGCGAATCGCAGTACAGCTGATGCAGATCAGACAGCAGAAGGAGGTTCTGAGGCAGAACCGAATCCTCCGACAGAGACAGTATGAAGAACAGAGGCTCACAGACTTCCACCAGGCTCTGGACCGAGAGGCGGTGAGAAAAAACACACAAAGACCTGCACAAACATTTATAATTCCATTATTCTACATGTTTGGAACTTCAACAATGCTTATATAGGACAAACTCTTCTTCTACATAGTTCTTCTATGTAGTATATGTTGTATAGTGCTAACTGTATGTGTGTAACATTGTATGTTTTTGTTTATTGGGTCACTACAGACTTTAATTACATCTTAATGCACTGGAAGCAGTTACCACCCACACGTCTTGGGGCAATAAAAGACATCTTGAACATTTCTTGAAGAATTGTGATATTAGATTACCATATCCACCACCTCTAGCCCTACCTATAGTTGATGTGTGTGTTTGTGTGTGTTTCAGGCTCTTCTCCAGCAGGACCGTGTGGAGCATCAGGAGGAGATACGTAAGGAGCGAGAGCTTCACGCCCATTTGGCTGCTGAGCGCACTCAGTCCAAACACCAAAAACACTTCAACATCTGCAGTGAGATTCTGAAGCAGATCGTAGATCTGGCAACGAAGAGTGGGGAGTATCGCCTGCTCACGGCCACGTAAGACCTTTACACACAGAACATGATTTATCGGCCCTGTTTATTTAGCAAATAACAGTAAATCAATTCAAACACAGCCATAACTGGTGATACCTCGCACTGAACAGTCTGGTGGATTAGCAACTAGAACTTTCTGAGAAACATCAGAAGGATATCTTTTGCCTCCTGAAATGGAAAGATGTCCATCCAAAATGGAGAGAACTGATTAAGAACCTAATATATTTGGAGCAATGTCTGAAGAGATTGGTGAGAACCATCTTATAAATAAATACATACCACACACACTCTAGGCTTTTCTCTCTATTTCTCTCCATTGTAGTGCTATTCCTCTGAAGATGATGAGGGAGTGGAAGGAGCTGTATTTCATTGGTAAGCCACTGTACAAAGTATCTGAGCTGGAGTTGGGGGCGGAGCCTGCTGAGCCCAGCCCAGAGCAAGCCATCGAGCTGGAGAAATTAAACATCCTCAACCAGCAGGACTATGATGAGTACACAGTGAGTAGAGTCTGTTAGTCTAGTAGTTTCTGAATGAGTTAGTTTAAAAATATTAGTGAGTTTGGAGTCATGGGAGAAAACACTAACAAGGCAGGACTAAGGGGAGAGGAGGGAACTCAGGAACAGAGAACCATGACAGGTCTTCCCTCAAGACAAATTCTAAGAGACGCAACTGGGTTCAGAAGCAGGAAATGCGTAGTAGGATGGAGGACAGAAAAAATATAGAGGGTGTGGAACTGGGACCAACACAGTCACTAGAAAAAAGACGAGACAGGTGACTGTGAAACAGGTATCTAGGGGTCAGTCAAGCAGAGAAGTAGGGAGCCTTGTCAAGCAGAGAAGTGGGAGGACTGCCAAGCAGGAAACTAGGGGGCTGGACAGGCAGGGAACATAAAGGGACTGTTGAGCAGGGAGCTGGAGGGACTGCTGAGTAGGGAAGTAGGGGGGACTCTCAAACAGGGAACTGGGGAGGCTGTTGAGCAGGGAAATAAGGGGACTGCAGAATATGTAACCGGGGAACCTGTCAAACAGGAAACTCGGGGAGTGTTGAGCAGAGAACTGGAGGGACTTTTGAAAATGGTCAGAAAGGTCTGATGCACAGGGAGCTGGAAGGGACTGTTGAACAGGGAATTTGGGAGACAGGTACAGAACCAGCGGGGCTATCGAGCATGGACATGGGAAACTGTGGAACGGGAAACTGGGGAAGTTTTGAAACAGAGAACTTGTGGGACTGTTGAGCAGGGAATTTCACTGTCTGTCATGCACAGAACTGGAGTGACTGTTGAGCATTAACATAGGGGACTGTGGAATAGAAAACTGGGAAAAATGTGAAATGGAACTGAAGGGTGAACCGGAGGGACTGTCGAACATGGATATGGGGAACTGTTGAGCATGGAAGAACTGTTGAACCTGGATAGGGTGTAACGTTAAGCAGGGAACTAGGAAGACTGTTGATCCTGGACTGGGAACAGGAGAGATTGTTAAGCAGGAATCTGGGGAACAGTTGCGCAGGGATGTGGGATAGCAGGTGGTCAGTTTTTGGTTAATTAGTGTTTTCTGTTTGTGTAATAATTCATTAATTCCTTTGAGTTTGTTATTTTACTCTTCATTAGATTGTCTTTTGATTTTAGCTAATTTGATGGTCGTTTGAAGTCAAAAAGGTTACAAAAATTTGTTTTGGTGTTTGTTGCAGAACATGATGGGTGAATGGACGTGGCCTGAAGAAGGAGAGAGCAGAGCTCCGCCCACCAATAATGATATTCTGGGCCATGTTGTTGCTCGTCTGCAGAACATTGTGAATCCCCCTTGCCTGAATGACCCCTCACCACAATTCCCAAATTTCTCTCTCAGAGCATGTGTGCTGGGAAAAGTGTGCTCAGGCAAGAGCACCTGCCTCACCAGGATCAGCGAGGGTACTCCAGCCTACACAATCAGATTTACACAGTTTCCCCTCTTACCACTAATCAAGTTTGGTGTCTCAAATTCACTTGTTTTTGTCAAGTAACTGGCAAAATAGAAAACTACCAGCCTTCCGTAAAGTCCATCAGGAGGCTCTAACATTATATTGTTTGACATGATGACGTGATGACGTTTTGATTGGTTACTTCATGAAGAGATGACTGCAACTGTTAAGGCTGAGTTTCAGGTGAGGATGCTTTGTGCACCTCAGGTGAAATTTAGTTGATGTAAGTTTTTATGGTAGTAAAGTTGCAAAAGTTATTTCTCACTGTGTAAAGTCTGACATCTTGACTACATTTGGGGTGAAAGAGGAAACTGCAATGTTAATTATTTGTTAAACTATTGCTTTGAAGTTTCTTATAGCTTCTTAGTATCTTTACAAATTTAGTGTTTATCCTGCTGAATTTACTGATTAACTGACTGCCTTCCATGCAGCACATGGCATCCACATTCTGTCAGCTGATACGTTGATCCAGGAGGCGCTGGCTGCCCACCAAGCTGGAGAGCAGGTCCCGAATGACCACAGCCCAGAGCTTGAGGTACTGACCTACTGACTACCACTGTGTTTTCATGAAAAAATCGTATTTACAGTACTGGATCAGTTAAGAGTTCTTTGTAAAAGCTACGGTAATGTACTTTAGTCGATATTCATAGATAACAGTGATACTCCACATAATCAGTCATTGGGGCAGTCATTGAGGCAGTCATGGGCTGGAGGTTAGGGAACCAGCCTTGTGACCGGAAGGTTGCCGGTTCGATCCCCAGAGCTGACAGTCCATGACTGAGGTGTCCTTGAACAAGACACCTAACCCCCAACTGCTCCCCGGGCGCTGTGGATAGGGCTGCCCACTGCTCCGGGCAAGTGTGCTCACTGCCCCCTAGTGTGTGTGTGTGCTCACTAGTGTGTATGTGGTCTTTCACTTCATGGATGGGTTAAATGCGGAGGTGGAATTTCCCTGTTGTGGGACTAATAAGGGTCACTTAATCAACTCTGCACCATTTGAGGCACAAAGCCTCAAATTCGGCCTCCTATTTGCCAGCTTCTCATTCAGATTTTGCCTTTCCACCTTAAATAGCACAGAATTTACAGAAGGGAACATAATAAGAAGCTGGTACACAGAAGATCTTCATCACTCACATGTTTGAGGCCAGTGTGTGATGATTTAAGCATGCAGTTAGCACCACGCTAATTAGTGATGCTTCTATTACTTGTTAGCCACGTTAGCCTCATAGCTTCAGTGCTAAAACTAAAAGCAAACTTCAGTCACCAAACGTGTCTTGGCTCATCGACTACATTAATGGAGGGAGTTATGGCGGGAAGGCCTTTCTGCTGAACTCTTGCTTGAATCTGTCTGTTTGAGCTGTACTGTTTGCTCTGTGGTGCAGACGAGTGCGGAAAGCTGTGGATCTGATCCTCAGGAAGCTGAGCAGGGAGAGGAGGAGTCATCGACTGCTGCAGACTCAGGTATGTATGTTCCTTACTGTAATAACCCAAAGGAAGACGTGTAATAATCACAATACCTAGGCTAACATTCAAATGATCGGAATCGCCTGTTATATTATTACATTTTTTCCGCAGGGCTTGTGTCCAAAGACCTGCCTAAAAAAGAGAGCAAGACTAAAGTAAGCGCTGCAGAGATTCACAGTAATGTTCTCAGCCAGACTCTCGTCCTGGATGACCTTAGACAAATGTTTACCTAAAGGCTCTTACCTAAAAACATCTGTTTCTAAGACTGTTATACTTGTCTTACACTTTTGGCTGGAGTTGTTCACACTTAGTGGCAGTGACTGAGATGTTGTGTGTTGGTGCTTACCCAGCCGACTTTACGGGCGCAGCATGGTGCAGTGGTGGAGAAGGCTCTGAGGAGGGGTGGAGCCATTCCTGATGAGCTGCTCATTGACATCTTCATACATGCAGTCAGGTAGATGCCTGGGCGTCATGTACCTGCCTTATACACCTTCTACTTCTGGCTCTTACACTTGACTCAGGCACCTAACTGATACATCTGCCTCATATACCTGCTTCTTACATCTGCCTCTAACACCTGATACACCTGCCTCATATAACTGACTGAAACATCTGTTAAATATACCTAAATAATATGCCAAGCTTTTTCGCTTGACTGATTTATCTGCCAGATCAACATTCACCTGCCTCATATACCTGACTGATTCACCAGACTGCCATTCATATCTGATACTCCTGCCTCATACACCTGGCTGATATACCTGCCTCATCTATTTTGGCCTCTCTGGCGCCCTCTGGTGTGTGCTGCAGGCAGGTTCCAGAGGGCCGTGGTTGGGTTCTGGATGGATTCCCAGCAAACGTGTCTCAGGCCCGGCTGCTGGAGAAGGCCCTAAGCGGAGCCGACCCAGACCAGGCTGACAGGAAGAGGCGGATCAAGAAGCCTAACCTGGTGGAAGACAGGAATGCCCCCAAAGCCCCGCCTCCTCCTTTACCTGCACTGCACCTGGCTATGCTGCTGGAGGTCTCAGATGAGCAGGTGCTGGACCGGGCTATCCATCGGAGTCGTGAGTCCACTGCCTTCATGACATTACCGTTATTTACACATAGTTTTAGTTTCTGCCTTCTGCCCTCTGTTGTAGTCATTTCAGGTATTTACTGTGCCTGTTCAGTCCTGAGTTTCTCTGGGCTTTAAAAGCTTTACGGGCTAAATATACACTGATTTAATTTTTTTAAATGTCCCCCAGCAGAGCAGGTGAGAGAGGAGAACGCTAATAAGAGTGATGACGCTCTGCCAAAGACTCAGGAACAAACACTTCCTCCTGAACAGACTCAGAGTGCTCCCCCTGCTGGAGACCACACACACATCCAGCACAGGTAGAGTTCATCAATAACAGCCGAAGTCCAGACCTGCCCTGTTTCTGCTGATGGCGTAATGGAAATTAGGAACATTTCAGTTTCATTTACAAACTTCTACCAGCTTTTAACCTGTTCATTACGGTAAATACTAACTGGCTCTACTTCGCTGTATCATAATTGTCTCAAAGCCTTGGACAAGCTAGAACAGGGGTCCTCATCCCAGTCCTGGAGATCCCGTACTACACACATTGTTGTGTTCTCCTCTTGTAACACACCTGATTTAACTCCTCAACTAATTAAAAATTAACAAAGTAATTCCTTGTGTCCCACTCAGGTTTGTTAGTTTAGGGAAAACACAGGAATGTGCAAAGCATGGGGTCCCCACAACGGACTCTAGGAACCACTGAGCTATAATATATTTATTTGGATTTTGCCCCATACTTCCCCAGTTCCACCTTATGGAACCTACTGGACATAAAAGGACAGGTTTTCTCTGTACTTTTTAAGGTTTTCTCTGGTATTTTTGTGTAAATTAGTGTTCTCAAGGGACTGTTATTAAGCTAGTCTGGTGGGTTTTGTCGCTTAACATGGTCAATAATCAACAAGCCTCGTCAGGTAATTACCAAGGCCTTCTTGAACTGAATTGAGAGTGTTGAAAGAGGGAAGGCCCTAATCTATGCAGAGCTGTGGCCTGGAAGGAGCCACTCCCCTTCAGGAGACACTCCTGATCTAAGAGCTCATTTGAAGATGTAGCAGTGAGGGTCATTTCACAATGCAGCATTTCTCAGGTAGCCTGGCTATTCCTGTTGAACAGCCCCCCACTTTGGGATTAAGTTATCCAGTTTATGCAGTAATCCTGCCCTATGGAATACAGTGCTGTTTAGATGCTGGTGGCTTTGTCTAAATGAACTCTTACAGAAACAATGGTGAGGTGTAGGGGCAGGCGACGGCCAAAACAGTGCTACAACACAAACACACCTGCAGGAACCCTCCAGGCCTAGTACTGATGAGCCCTGGTCGAAAGAAATCAGACGCTCTCTGTACCTCACTGGACGGTGCTTCGAAGGCTGACTGTGTTCCCTCAACTGTGCTTGTTTTCCAGGATAGCTGCGTTTCAGGACACTTGGTCTAAACTGGAGAAGTGGTTTGGAGAGAAACAGAAGATTCTGGTCAAAGTCTCGGCCGAGGTGAATGAGGACGCGCTCTTCAGGAGCGTGGAGACTGTCCTGTTTAACACCATGACTGCTGCACAGAAAGGTCT
Organism: Pygocentrus nattereri; assembly: GCF_015220715.1. NCBI lineage: Eukaryota > Metazoa > Chordata > Actinopteri > Characiformes > Serrasalmidae > Pygocentrus > Pygocentrus nattereri. The sequence continues at coordinate 36,948,421 of NC_051230.1, forward strand.
ACACTTGCTCCTTCTGTCCAATCATCTCAGCCTCAGCCTCAACAGCTCCATTAGAGCAATGCATTCATATTTGTCTAGTTATCATGATTAGTGGCTTGAATGTTTCGAATGAGATTCCACCTAAAAAGGTCTGATGTGTTATTAACATTTCCGTCAATGTGTCTTTATCTTAGAAGAAAATATATAATATAATTGTTTTGTTGTTGTTGCTTCTATTGTTATTATAACCATGTTTAGTATGTAAATGAATGTTTCAGGTGATGAAGCTGCAGAAAGCAGTGTAAAGGTCACTGATGATTCCGTCTCCCTGACCGTCCCTCAGCCTACAGCGTCTGAGTCAGGGGTCAGGTCTCATTCTCCTAAAGGTCAGCTTTACTATGTTATGGTCCCACTGCACTCACAGGATAGGGAAGCTCACTCGGTCTGGAGATCTTCCACCCTGCAGGGAGCTTCCAGTCCATTATTTCCTTACTGAGCTGGAATATTATACTCCTGCGTTCAGGCCCAAACTAAAGGGTCTGAGTCGCCTTCAGGGTCAAACAGTCACTCAGACACAGCAAATGAGGGTAAAGACATACAGCCAAAGTCACCAGAGGCCCAAACCAAGCCCACAAAATCAGAATCAGGCCAGTCAGATGATGAACACGTTCTGAAAGAGTATAAATGGAGCTGTGTGACTGATGCTCTGTCATAAATAATGTGTGTTTATGCTTCTTACGGGCCTGTTCGTTATCTCTTATTAAAACCTCATGCCTTCCTGGTCCTTAGAGGGTGCTGCAGGTCATTCCAGACGGACCTCCATCTCCACAGTGTCTGCTGGAGAGGCTCCTTCCCCGACCCCGGGCTCCACTGGCTGGGTTTATGTGGACGAGCCATTGCCACAGGTGCTAAAGCTAACCTGAACACACCTAATCAATAAGCTTATCATTAAATATTGAATCTATTGATAATGATTATATGCATAATAACAATAATAATGATGACGATACACACAAAACATTTCTTCTGAGATGTTTCCTCAAAACCGTGTTTCCCATAACGTCCATATCTAATATATCTGATGACTGGATATAGCCGACTCCTTCTAACTCTGACGACTGGATATAGCCGACTCCGTCTAACTCTGATGACTGGATATAGCCGACTCCTTCTAACTCTGACGACTGGATATAGCCGACTCCTTCTAACTCTGACGACTGGACATAGCCGACTCCGTCTAACTCTGACGACTGGATATAGCCGACTCCGTCTAACTCTGACGACTGGATATAGCCGACTCCGTCTAGCTCTGACGACTGGATATAGCCGACTCCGTCTAGCTCTGACGACTGGATATAGCCGACTCCGTCTAACTCTGACGACTGGATATAGCCGACTCCGTCTAGCTCTGACGACTGGATATAGCCGACTCCGTCTAACTCTGACGACTGGATATAGCCGACTCCGTCTAGCTCTGACGACTGGATATAGCCGACTCCGTCTAGCTCTGACGACTGGATATAGCCGACTCCGTCTAACTCTGACGACTGGATATAGCCGACTCCGTCTAGCTCTGACGACTGGATATAGCCGACTCCGTCTAGCTCTGATGACTGGATATAGCCGACTCCGTCTAGCTCTGATGACTGGATATAGCCGACTCCGTCTAACTCTGACGACTGGACATAGCCGACTCCGTCTAACTCTGACGACTGGATATAGCCGACTCCGTCTAGCTCTGATGACTGGATATAGCCGACTCCGTCTAACTCTGATGACTGGATATAGCCGACTCCGTCTAGGTCTGACGACTGGATATAGCCGACTCCGTCTGACGACTGGATATAGCCGACTCCGTCTAGCTCTGATGACTGGATATAGCCGACTCCGTCTAACTCTGACGACTGGACATAGCCGACTCCGTCTAACTCTGACGACTGGATATAGCCGACTCCGTCTAACTCTGACGACTGGATACAGCCGACTCCGTCTAACTCTGACGACTGGATACAGCCGACTCCGTCTAGCTCTGATGACTGGACATAGCCGACTCCGTCTAGCTCTGACGACTGGATATAGCAGACTCCGTCTAACTCTGATGACTGGATACAGCCGACTCCGTCTAGCTCTGATGACTGGATATAGCCGACTCCGTCTAACTCTGATGACTGGATATAGCCGACTCCGTCTAACTCTGACGACTGGATACAGCCGACTCCGTCTAACTCTGACTACTGGATACAGCGACTCCGTCTAGCTCTGACGACTGGATATAGCCGACTCCGTCTAACTCTGACGACTGGATATAGCCGACTCCGTCTAGCTCTGACGACTGGATATAGCCGACTCCGTCTAGCTCTGACGACTGGATATAGCCGACTCCGTCTAGCTCTGATGACTGGATATAGCCGACTCCGTCTAACTCTGATGACTGCATATAGCCGACTCCATCTAACTCTGACGACTGGATATAGCCGACTCCGTCTAACTCTGACGACTGGATACAGCCGACTCCGTCTGACGACTGGATATAGCCGACTCCGTCTAACTCTGACGACTGGATACAGCCGACTCCGTCTGACGACTGGATATAGCCGACTCCGTCTAACTCTGATGACTGGATACAGCCGACTCCGTCTAACTCTGATGACTGGATACAGCCGACTCCGTCTAACTCTGACGACTGGATATAGCCGACTCCGTCTAACTCTGACGACTGGATATAGCCGACTCCGTCTAGCTCTGACGACTGGATATAGCCGACTCCGTCTAGCTCTGACGACTGGATATAGCCGACTCCGTCTAACTCTGACGACTGGATATAGCCGACTCCGTCTAGCTCTGACGACTGGATATAGCCGACTCCGTCTAGCTCTGATGACTGGATATAGCCGACTCCGTCTAGCTCTGATGACTGGATATAGCCGACTCCGTCTAACTCTGACGACTGGACATAGCCGACTCCGTCTAACTCTGACGACTGGATATAGCCGACTCCGTCTAGCTCTGATGACTGGATATAGCCGACTCCGTCTAACTTTGATGACTGGATATAGCCGACTCCGTCTAGGTCTGACGACTGGATATAGCCGACTCCGTCTGACGACTGGATATAGCCGACTCCGTCTAGCTCTGATGACTGGATATAGCCGACTCCGTCTAACTCTGACGACTGGACATAGCCGACTCCGTCTAACTCTGACGACTGGATATAGCCGACTCCGTCTAACTCTGACGACTGGATACAGCCGACTCCGTCTAACTCTGACGACTGGATACAGCCGACTCCGTCTAGCTCTGATGACTGGACATAGCCGACTCCGTCTAGCTCTGACGACTGGATATAGCAGACTCCGTCTAACTCTGATGACTGGATACAGCCGACTCCGTCTAGCTCTGATGACTGGATATAGCCGACTCCGTCTAACTCTGATGACTGGATATAGCCGACTCCGTCTAACTCAGACGACTGGATACAGCCGACTCCGTCTAACTCTGACTACTGGATACAGCGACTCCGTCTAGCTCTGACGACTGGATATAGCCGACTCCGTCTAACTCTGACGACTGGATATAGCCGACTCCGTCTAGCTCTGACGACTGGATATAGCCGACTCCGTCTAGCTCTGACGACTGGATATAGCCGACTCCGTCTAGCTCTGATGACTGGATATAGCCGACTCCGTCTAACTCTGATGACTGCATATAGCCGACTCCATCTAACTCTGACGACTGGATATAGCCGACTCCGTCTAACTCTGACGACTGGATACAGCCGACTCCGTCTGATGACTGGATATAGCCGACTCCGTCTAACTCTGACGACTGGATACAGCCGACTCCGTCTGACGACTGGATATAGCCGACTCCGTCTAACTCTGATGACTGGATACAGCCGACTCCGTCTAACTCTGATGACTGGATACAGCCGACTCCGTCTAACTCTGACTACTGGATACAGCGACTCCGTCTAGCTCTGACGACTGGATATAGCCGACTCCGTCTAACTCTGACGACTGGATATAGCCGACTCCGTCTAACTCTGATGACTGGATACAGCCGACTCCGTCTAACTCAGACGACTGGATACAGCCGACTCCGTCTAACTCTGACTACTGGATACAGCGACTCCGTCTAGCTCTGACGACTGGATATAGCCGACTCCGTCTAACTCTGACGACTGGATATAGCCGACTCCGTCTAGCTCTGACGACTGGATATAGCCGACTCCGTCTAGCTCTGACGACTGGATATAGCCGACTCCGTCTAGCTCTGATGACTGGATATAGCCGACTCCGTCTAACTCTGATGACTGCATATAGCCGACTCCATCTAACTCTGACGACTGGATATAGCCGACTCCGTCTAACTCTGACGACTGGATACAGCCGACTCCGTCTGACGACTGGATATAGCCGACTCCGTCTAACTCTGATGACTGGATACAGCCGACTCCGTCTAACTCTGACGACTGGATATAGCCGACTCCGTCTAACTCTGACGACTGGATATAGCCGACTCCGTCTAACTCTGACGACTGGATATAGCCGACTCCGTCTAGCTCTGACGACTGGATATAGCCGACTCCGTCTAACTCTGACGACTGGATATAGCCGACTCCGTCTAGCTCTGACGACTGGATATAGCCGACTCCGTCTAGCTCTGACGACTGGATATAGCCGACTCCGTCTAGCTCTGATGACTGGATATAGCCGACTCCGTCTAACTCTGATGACTGCATATAGCCGACTCCATCTAACTCTGACGACTGGATATAGCCGACTCCGTCTAACTCTGACGACTGGATACAGCCGACTCCGTCTGACGACTGGATATAGCCGACTCCGTCTAACTCTGATGACTGGATACAGCCGACTCCGTCTAACTCTGACGACTGGATATAGCCGACTCCGTCTAACTCTGACGACTGGATATAGCCGACTCCGTCTAACTCTGACGACTGGATATAGCCGACTCCGTCTAGCTCTGACGACTGGATATAGCCGACTCCGTCTAACTCTGACGACTGGATATAGCCGACTCCGTCTAACTCTGACGACTGGATATAGCCGACTCCGTCTAACTCTGACGACTGGATATAGCCGACTCCGTCTAACTCTGACGACTGGATATAGCCGATTCCGTCTAACTCTGATGACTGGATACAGCCGACTCCGTCTAACTCTGACGACTGGATATAGCCGACTCCGTCTGACGACTGGATATAGCCGACTCCGTCTAGCTCTGACGACTGGATATAGCCGACTCCGTCTAGCTCTGACGACTGGATATAGCCGACTCCGTCTAGCTCTGACGACTGGATATAGCCGACTCCGTCTAACTCTGACGACTGGATATAGCCGACTCCGTCTAGCTCTGACGACTGGATATAGCCGACTCCGTCTAACTCTGACGACTGGATATAGCCGACTCCGTCTAACTCTGATGACTGGATACAGCCGACTCCGTCTAACTCTGACGACTGGATATAGCCGACTCCGTCTGACGACTGGATATAGCCGACTCCGTCTAGCTCTGACGACTGGATATAGCCGACTCCGTCTAGCTCTGACGACTGGATATAGCCGACTCCGTCTAGCTCTGACGACTGGATATAGCCGACTCCGTCTAACTCTGACGACTGGATATAGCCGACTCCGTCTAACTCTGACGACTGGATATAGCCGACTCCATCTAACTCTGACGACTGGATATAGCCGACTCCGTCTAACTCTGACGACTGGATATAGCCGACTCCGTCTGACGACTGGATATAGCCGACTCCGTCTAACTCTGACGACTGGATACAGCCGACTCCGTCTAACTCTGACGACTGGATATAGCCGACTCCGTCTAACTCTGACGACTGGATATAGCCGACTCCGTCTAACTCTGACGACTGGATATAGCCGACTCCAGCTAACTCTGACGACTGGATATAGCCGACTCCGTCTAGCTCTGATGACTGGATATAGCCGACTCCGTCTAACTCTGACGACTGGATATAGCCGACTCCAGCTAACTCTGACGACTGGATATAGCCGACTGCAGCTAACTAAGCGGACTGAGAATCAGAACAGAATCATAATTTGTTTAAACATACCTGCTTATGCCAATGCTGAAAATGTAATGCTGTGTTTGTGTTTGCTATTGTGCAGGAAATTGCGGAGTATTTGGTGCCGTACTGGGACAGTGTGTGCAGTTCCTATGTCTCTAACGTTAAAGCTGTGATGCAGAACCTGCGCAGTGAACGCAACCTCATCATACACCACCTCTACAACATCAGGTCAGAGGCACCTGACTGTCTTT